>NW_025334600.1:0-105693 GCF_014858855.1 Bufo gargarizans | reverse complement strand
CAGGCAGCGTGTTATAGATCAGGAGGAGCTGAGCAGATTATATATACAGAGAACCTGTCACCATGTAATCTGCAGGCAGCGTGTTATAGAGCAGGAGGAGCTGAGCAGATTATATATACAGAGAACCTGTCACCGTGTAATCTGCAGGCAGCGTGTTATAGAGCAGGAGGAGCTGAGCAGATTATATATAAGAGAACCTGTCACCATGTAATCTGCAGCAGCGTGTTATAGAGCAGGAGGAGCTGAGCAGATTATATATAGAGAACCTGTCACCATGTAATCTGCAGGCAGCGTGTTATAGAGCAGGAGGAGCTGAGCAGATTATATATACAGAGAACCTGTCACCATGTAATCTGCAGGCAGCGTGTTATAGAGCAGGAGGAGCTGAGCAGATTATATATACAGAGAACCTGTCACCATGTAATCTGCAGGCAGCGTGTTATAGAGCAGGAGGAGCTGAGCAGATTATATATACAGAGAACCTGTCACCGTGTAATCTGCAGGCAGCGTGTTATAGAGCAGGAGGAGCTGAGCAGATTATATATACAGAGAACCTGTCACCATGTAATCTGCAGGCAGCGTGTTATAGAGCAGGAGGAGCTGAGCAGATTATATATACAGAGAACCTGTCACCATGTAATCTGCAGGCAGCGTGTTATAGAGCAGGAGGAGCTGAGCAGATTATATATACAGAGAACCTGTCACCATGTAATCTGCAGGCAGCGTGTTATAGAGCAGGAGGAGCTGAGCAGATTATATATACAGAGAACCTGTCACCAGTGTAATCTGCAGGCAGCGTGTTATAGAGCAGGAGGAGCTGAGCAGATTATATATACAGAGAACCTGTCACCAGTGTAATCTGCAGGCAGCGTGTTATAGAGCAGGAGGAGCTGAGCAGATTATATATACAGAGAACCTGTCACCGTGTAATCTGCAGGCAGCGTGTTATAGAGCAGGAGGAGCTGAGCAGATTATATATACAGAGAACCTGTCACCATGTAATCTGCAGGCAGCGTGTTATAGAGCAGGAGGAGCTGAGCAGATTATATATACAGAGAACCTGTCACCATGTAATCTGCAGGCAGCGTGTTATAGAGCAGGAGGAGCTGAGCAGATTATATATACAGAGAACCTGTCACCATGTAATCTGCAGGCAGTGTGTTATAGAGCAGGAGGAGCTGAGCAGATTATATATACAGAGAACCTGTCACCATGTAATCTGCAGGCAGCGTGTTATAGAGCAGGAGGAGCTGAGCAGATTATATATACAGAGAACCTGTCACCGTGTAATCTGCAGGCAGCGTGTTATAGAGCAGGAGGAGCTGAGCAGATTATATATACAGAGAACCTGTCACCGTGTAATGTGCAGGCAGCATGTTATAGAGCAGGAGGAGCTGAGCAGATTATATATACAGAGAACCTGTCACCGTGTAATCTGCAGGCAGCGTGTTATAGAGCAGGAGGAGCTGAGCAGATTATATATACAGAGAACCTGTCACCATGTAATCTGCAGGCAGCGTGTTATAGAGCAGGAGGAGCTGAGCAGATTATATATACAGAGAACCTGTCACCGTGTAATCTGCAGGCAGCGTGTTATAGAGCAGGAGGAGCTGAGCAGATTATATATACAGAGAACCTGTCACCATGTAATCTGCAGGCAGTGTGTTATAGAGCAGGAGGAGCTGAGCAGATTATATATACAGAGAACCTGTCACCGTGTAATCTGCAGGCAGCGTGTTATAGAGCAGGAGGAGCTGAGCAGATTATATATACAGAGAACCTGTCACCGTGTAATCTGCAGGCAGTGTGTTATAGAGCAGGAGGAGCTGAGCAGATCATATATACAGAGAACCTGTCACCATGTAATCTGCAGGCAGCGTGTTATAGAGCAGGAGGAGCTGAGCAGATTATATATAGAGAACCTAACACCATGTAATCTGCAGTCAGTGTGTTATAGAGCAGGAGGAGCTGAGCAGATTATATATACAGAGAACCTGTCACCGTGTAATCTGCAGGCAGCGTGTTATAGAGCAGGAGGAGCTGAGCAGATTATATATACAGAGAACCTGTCACCATGTAATCTGCAGGCAGCGTGTTATAGAGCAGGAGGAGCTGAGCAGATTATATATAGAGAACCTGTCACCATGTAATCTGCAGGCAGTGTGTTATAGAGCAGGAGGAGCTGAGCAGATTATATATACAGAGAACCTGTCACCATGTAATCTGCAGGCAGAGTGTTATAGAGCAGGAGGAGCTGAGCAGATTATATATACAGAGAACCTGTCACCATGTAATCTGCAGGCAGCGTGTTATAGAGCAGGAGGAGCTGAGCAGATTATATATACAGAGAACCTGTCACCGTGTAATCTGCAGGCAGCGTGTTATAGAGCAGGAGGAGCTGAGCAGATTATATATACAGAGAACCTGTCACCGTGTAATCTGCAGGCAGCGTGTTATAGAGCAGGAGGAGCTGAGCAGATTATATATACAGAGAACCTGTCACCATGTAATCTGCAGGCAGCGTGTTATAGAGCAGGAGGAGCTGAGCAGATTATATATACAGAGAACCTGTCACCGTGTAATCTGCAGGCAGCGTGTTATAGAGCAGGAGGAGCTGAGCAGATTATATATAAAGAGAACCTGTCACCGTGTAATCTGCAGGCAGCGTGTTATAGAGCAGGAGGAGCTGAGCAGATTATATATACAGAGAACCTGTCACCGTGTAATCTGCAGGCAGCGTGTTATAGAGCAGGAGGAGCTGAGCAGATTATATATACAGAGAACCTGTCACCTGTAATCTGCAGGCAGGTGTTATAGAGCAGGAGGAGCTGAGCAGATTATATATACAGAGAACCTGTCACCGTGTAATCTGCAGGCAGAGTGTTATAGAGCAGGAGGAGCTGAGCAGATTATATATACAGAGAACCTGTCACCATGTAATCTGCAGGCAGCGTGTTATAGAGCAGGAGGAGCTGAGCAGATTATATATACAGAGAACCTGTCAGCATGTAATCTGCAGGCAGCGTGTTATAGAGCAGGAGGAGCTGAGCAGATTATATATACAGAGAACCTGTCACCGTGTAATCTGCAGGCAGTGTGTTATAGAGCAGGAGGAGCTGAGCAGATTATATATAAAGAGAACCTGTCACCGTGTAATCTGCAGGCAGCGTGTTATAGAGCAGGAGGAGCTGAGCAGATTATATATACAGAGAACCTGTCACCTGGTAATCTGCAGGCAGCGTGTTATAGAGCAGGAGGAGCTGAGCAGATTATATATACAGAGAACCTGTCAGCATGTAATCTGCAGGCAGCGTGTTATAGAGCAGGAGAGCTGAACAGATTATATATACAGAGAACCTGTCACCAGTGTAATCTGCAGGCAGCGTGTTATAGAGCAGGAGGAGCTGAGCAGATTATATATACAGAGAACCTGTCACCGTGTAATCTGCAGGCAGCGTGTTATAGAGCAGGAGGAGCTGAGCAGATTATATATACAGAGAACCTGTCACCGTGTAATCTGCAGGCAGAGTGTTATAGAGCAGGAGGAGCTGAGCAGATATATATACAGAGAACCTGTCACCGTGTAATCTGCAGGCAGCTGTGTTATAGAGCAGGAGGAGCTGAGCAGATTATATATAAATAGAACCTGTCACCTGTAATCTGCAGGCAGCGTGTTATATAGCAGGAGGAGCTGACAGATTATATATAAAGAGAACCTGTCACATGTAATCTGCAGGCAGCGTGTTATAGAGCAGGAGGAGTGAGCAGATTATATATACAGAGAACCTGTCACCGTGTAATCTGCAGGCAGCGTGTTATAGAGCAGGAGGAGCTGAGCAGATTATATATACAGAGAACCTGTCACTGTGTAATCTGCAGGCAGCGTGTTATAGAGCAGGAGGAGCTGAGCAGATTATATATATATATATATATATATATATATATATAGAGAGAGAGAGATGAGAGAGAACCTGTCACCATGTAATCTGCATGCAGCGTGTTATAGAGCAGGAGGAGCTGAGCAGATTATATATACAGAGAACCTGTCAGCATGTAATCTGCAGGCAGCGTGTTATAGAGCAGGAGGAGCTGAACAGATTATATATACAGAGAACCTGTCACCGTGTAATCTGCAGGCAGTGTGTTATAGAGCAGGAGGAGCTGAGCAGATTATATATAAAGAGAACCTGTCACCGTGTAATCTGCAGGCAGCATGTTATAGAGCAGGAGGAGCTGAGCAGAATATATATACAGAGAACCTGTCACTGTGTAATCTGCAGACAGCGTGTTATAGAGCAGGAGGAGCTGAGCAGATTGGTATCTATTCTATGGAAAAAGATTCACTATAACTTGTATTTTATTCATTTAAAATCCTGTTTATTTTGATCTGGGCTTTGGAGTCCAGGGGGCGGTCCTATCAGTGATTGACAGCTCTCTCTGTATACACATTCATAGAGGGGAGGCTGTCAATCACTGACAGGACCGCCCCCTGGACTTCAGAGCCCAGAATGAGCAGGAAATGAAATGCAGGTTTTACTGAATCTTTTCCCATAAACCATATATCAGTCGGCTCAGCTCCTCCTTTGCTAAAGATTTTTGTGCACACTATTTATTTATTTTTTTGCACAAAAATGTGACTTTTCCAGTTCCCCTTTGCTCTTGCCACATTAAAAGAAAAAAGCGGGTGTTTGATGGAAGCGAGTACAAACGCTGGTCTTAGATTCCTCTTTTTCTCGGACCTCCTGCTGGTTTGGTTACTTTGCTCCAGTTTGTAACTGTTTGCAGAGTTTTGATGCGCGTTGGCATCCGGCGCAGCGTGCAGCCTGTACACATCATCCCTGCCTGTGCATCAGGTGCGTTCTCCGTGCACCGCAGCAGCAGGCACAACCCTCTTATCACGTCTGACATTGGCACTTCTTCTCACAAACCACAAAGCGAAGTCATTGCAGTAAAACGGGAAATAGAAGCAATCAGTGGGGGAGGGGTGCCATGTGTAGGCGAAGGCAGAGACATACGTGGCAGCATGCCACCCTGCGCCCAGGAAACTCCCTTACAGGAGGTTTGAAGGCATTTTAGTGCTTCTACAAAGAATAATTTTGCCGACATGATAAAATACAGTCCACACAACATGTGGGCTGATTGATTCTCATGATATATCAGAGTCCCATGATGCAAGCCTGGCTACCTGCAGCCACCCCTAGGGGGAGCTCTCTGAACAGCCCATTTCAATAGGAAATGTATGCATCCTTATGCAGTGAGCGCCCCCTACTGGTGGCTGCAGGTAGCGACTTACCTAACATGAGCCTTTGATTTTCATCTCTTATAGCCCATTCTGTGCGGCTCCTGGTTCTGTCAATCAAGAAAGAGAGGCAGGAACTGGCAGAGAAGGCGGGTGCACAGAGCGGGTGCACTTCACAGCATTTGCAGATGGTTTAAATGCCCCTTCTCTTCAGAATCAAAGCCCTACAAGACGTTGGGGGTCATTTACTAACAACAGCTTTCATTGTGCCTGTTGTAAATAAAGAACTGGCTCCTTGATATGATGAGCTGAGCAGACTGTTATTACACAGGATCACCACTAGATGGCAGGGTTACACCATGTCTGCAGCAGCCATATAGGAAGCTAGAGGCAAAATATGTGTCAGAGCTCCGCAAAGTGTGGATTAGAAGAACAGAAAGATAATGGCGACGTGAACTCTCCCTTAGGGTTCATGCACACAACCGTATGCCCTCCTAGACATGCGGTCCGTGAGCGGGCTCATATAAGTGCTGGACAATAGTCCCGCGGGCGGCCCGATGTGCACAGCATCATAGATTACAATGATGCTGTGCGCTCCCGGCGCGCCGATGTATGCCGCTCCAGGACATATGGCCCGCTCACGGACCGTACGTCTAGGAGGGCATACGGTTGTGTGCATGAACCCTAAGGGAGAGTTCACGTCGCCATTATGTTTCTGTTCTTCTAATCCCTCAGAAGAATAGAAAAATAAAGGGGAAAAAACGCAGTGGATGCAGTACTTGTTTTACGGATCTCAGGCGGAAATAGCTCAAAGGATGCCAAATATGCATTTTGCACAAGAACCATTTTTTTTCTTTTTCTGTTCTTCTGATGAATCAGAAGAATGGAAAAATAATGGTGGTGTGAACTCTTCTTAAGGGCTCATGCACGCAAATGTCGTGAGGTCGTGTGCATGAGCCCTTAAAAGGACAGATTGTGAGCTCCTGAGGTCAGGGATGATGGGAGTAATTGCACGGAGCTGCAGAATTGGTTGGAGCTGTACAGGTTCTTTCTGACCGCGGAGTATTTGCTGCATCATCCACTGTGAATGAATCATCTCGGACTTCACATAACCGTCAGTATTTGAGATCTGCAGAGTGTCCGAGTTTTGGCCATATTTGTTTCCAGTTACTCACGTTATAGTCTATAGGAGAGCACGAAGAATGCAGGTGCAGTGTCCGGGGTTGGGGTGGACCAAACGCTATGCTGGGTCCCCGGACATCGTCGAGGTGTCACCACGCGTCGCTGCTCTCCGGAAGGGATGGTAAGGCGTGGTGCACCCCAATGGGAAATAAGTCCAGAGAGTCGGGGTCTGCAGTAACCAGGGGGCTTCTTTACTGGAGGAACTGAGGTGCAAAACAATACAGGCAGTGCACTGAGCGGCTTCTCCTGTCTTCTCACTGGTAGAAGAAGGTTCTGTGCGGAGGAAAGGCCTGAGCTAGCTGTCCCTCATCCCTCAGAAGACTGGTAGCCTGGCCAAAGGCTGGAGGCCCACAGTCTGTAGCTGAGTAGTCCGGGTGGCTCCTTGGTCACAGGGCTGGTGTCCCATGGTCTGTAGCTCAGTAGTCCGGGTGGCTCCTTGGTCACAGGGCTGGTGTCCCATGGTCTGTAGCTCAGTAGTCCGGGTGGCTCCTTGGTCACAGGGCTGGTGACCCATGGTCCGTGGCTCAGTGTCCCCATCTCAGCGTCTTCTTCTGGTGACTCAGTAGACTGGCAGAGTCTCCCCTCCAAGCACTGGTCCCTAACTGCAGCACATCAGGGGCTCTGACTGCTCTCCTTATATACAGTTTCTGCCTGAACTAGAACCTTCTAGTGTTAGGGGTGAAGTGGAGAAGCTCAGCACAAACAGATACAATGTTACACTTTCCGTCTGTCATAGACTTACATTAGAGCTTCAGTGATACTAAATGGTAATGACACAGCAGTTTTACCAGACAAAATCAAGTTTCCAGACATAACAATAGAGCTAAACCAGACGGTCAAGAGGTCGGTCTGTCTGATTTTGGTGGTAAACAAGTCTGGGTTCTGAGGCTCATAGTGCTGGGAGTTACAGTACTTGGGGGTTATAGTATTGGAGGTCCTAGCCAGGGTCGTCTTTAACGGGCAAAAGGGGCAGCTGCCCCATGATTTAGGCTGTCAGCTACACAGGGGTACACAGGGGGGTGCTGCCATGCCATGCCTGCCTGTCTGCACTCCAGGCAGCGAACTGTGAGAGCTGTGATTCTCTTAGGAGAAAGGACCTTAGATGACATCATCACCATGTGACCAGAAACCTAGTGATATTACTGGTCACATGGCTATGAGGTCATCAAAGGTCCTTTCTACCAGGAGTGTTGCTGCAGGAGAAGTTTGACAGGGGCTGTTATACTAATATACCGTAAGCTACTGTAAACTGTGGGGGGCTGTTTGGAGTCTGCAGAACTGGAAGTACTTACAGTCATTCACTGGACTCTACCAGGTGTGTGGATATTTTGTGTGTGTGTTGTGGTGGAGGCTGTGATTGCATGCTAAGGTGTGGGAAGGCGGGATCCAGGGGCCCAAGTAAATTCTTGCCCAGGGTCCAATCAATATTAAAGACGTCCCTGGTCATAGCACAGGGGGTTATAGTACTGGAGGTTATAGGAGCGGGGGTCATAGTACTGGATGTTATAGTGTTGGAGATTATAGTATTGGAGGTCATAGTACTAGTGGTGAGAATACTGGGGGTCATAGTATTGGAGGTCATAGTACTGGGGCTCATAGTACTAGTGGTGAGAATACTGGGGGTCGTAGTACTGGGGGTTATAGTAGTTTATTATGGGGTGATGCTCCTACAGAATATCAGATATGAGACGCTGCTGTAAATTATAGTAAATCTTTGGCCGCAGAGACCTTGCACCTTTTTATAAAATGGAGAAAGCAGCAAAAATTAAACGTTCAAAAATGTTGCGCGCAGAAATATTTTAGCATTTTGTACAAAAGAAAGTGGATGATTCCCTCCATTGAGCAGACGGAGCTGTGGGATATTCTCTGATGTTCACTGAATGATTCGATAGAAATGCGTGAAGCAAATGAGGCGTCCAGTCCCAGCAATGTGATGAGACCCAATTATCACTGACTATTGGATTCACCTCTGTACTGCAAACTCATCCCTGCTACATCACCATTACCAAACCCTGGATTGCATGGCTACCCTCTTGCATCACATACCCATCCCTGCTACATCACCATTACCATGTACCATTATTGTACCACAGCCCTGGCTCTTCTGCATCACGTTAACCAAAACCTGTATTGCATGGCTACTCCCCTGACTGCTTCGCTTGTACTGCATATCCAGCTCTGCTGCATCACTGCTACGAAGCCTTGGATTACCTGACTACCCTCTGACTACTGTATGTACGGGTCACCCAGCCCTGCTACTCTGTCACTTCACACTCCTGATACGTCATTGACGTTTGCACCTTCTCCTTAGTGCAGAGCTGGATCAGCGTTACAATGTATCATCGTGTCCCTTTCTTCCCCCCATCATCGCTGGTGCTCTTCTCGCCTCCCTCTTTCTATTCACTGACATGACCGCTATCTACACGCGTCTCATTTTTCTATATGATTTATATGTTGTTCTTCCGGCCAGGACAGCGGGATTCATTTCATTACATATCGCCCGTTATCAGCAGAATTACACTGACCGCTCCGGGGGCTCCAGCACCAGGACCCCCCCCCCAAAAAATATCATAAGATATGTTATTATAAAATACAAGAAAATATCCAATCAGCTTCCGACGTCTCATCCATCAGATATCGATTATCTGCAGAACACGGACAAGATCAAAACAGGGAAATGTAGTGATTGTTAAAGGGGCGGCAAACCTGCAGACCACGACTTATAGGAAGAGCGGCCGATATCAGTCACATGTGATGTAATGTCTGGAGGTTATATCAGTGCTGGAGCGTTATAAGAGGAGCGGCCGATATCAGTCACATGTGATGTAATGTCTCTGGAGGTTATATCAGTACTGGTGCATTATAAGAGGAGCGGCTGATATCAGTCACATATGATGTAATGTCTGGAGGTTATATCAGAGCTGGAGCGTTATAAGAGGAGCGGCTGATATCAGTCACATAGGATGTAATGTCTGGAGGTTATATCAGTGCTGGAGCGTTATAAGAGGAGCGGCTGATATCAGTCACATAGGATGTAATGTCTCTGGAGGTTATATCAGTGCTGGAGCGTTATAAGAGGAGCGGCTGATATCAGTCACATGTGATGTAATGTCTCTGGAGGTTATATCAGTGCTGGAGCGTTATAAGAGGAGCGGCTGATATCAGTCACATAGGATGTAATGTCTCTGGAGGTTATATCAGTACTGGAGCGTTATAAGAGGAGCGGCTGATATCAGTCACATGGGATGTAATGTCTCTGGAGGTTATATCAGTGCTGGAGCGTTATAAGAGGAGCGGCTGATATCAGTCACATGTGATGTAATGTCTCTGGAGGTTATATCAGTGCTGGAGCGTTATAAGAGGAGCGGCTGATATCAGTCACATGTGATGTAATGTCTCTGGAGGTTATATCAGTGCTGGAGCGTTATAAGAGGAGCGGCTGATATCAGTCACATGACGTAATGTCTCTGGAGGTTATATCAGTGCTGGAGCGTTATAAGAGGAGCGGCTGATATCAGTCACATATGATGTAATGTCTCTGGAGGTTATATCAGTACTGGAGCGTTATAAGAGGAGCGGCTGATATCAGTCACATGTGATGTAATGTCTCTGGAGGTTATATCAGTGCTGGAGCGTTATAAGAGGAGCGGCTGATATCAGTCACATGTGATGTAATGTCTCTGGAGGATATATCAGAGCTGGAGCGTTATAAGAGGAGCGGCTGATATCGGTCACATGTGATGTAATGTCTCTGGAGGTTATATCAGCGCTGGAGCGTTATAAGAGGAGCGGCTGATATCAGTCACATGTGATGTAATGTCTCTGGAGGTTATATCAGCGCTGGAGCGTTATAAGAGAAGCGGCTGATATCAGTCACATGTGATGTAATGTCTCTGGAGGTTATATCAGCGCTGGAGCGTTATAAGAGAAGCGGCTGATATCAGTCACATGTGATGTAATGTCTCTGGAGGTTATATCAGTGCTGGAGCGTTATAAGAGGAGCGGCTGATATCAGTCACATGTGATGTAATGTCTCTGGAGGTTATATCAGCGCTGGAGCGTTATAAGAGAAGCGGCTGATATCAGTCACATGTGATGTAATGTCTCTGGAGGTTATATCAGTGCTGGAGCGTTATAAGAGGAGCGGCTGATATCAGTCACATGTGATGTAATGTCTCTGGAGGTTATATCAGTGCTGGAGCGTTATATCCCTGCTCCTCCCATAATTCTGCTCCCCCATATCTCTGCCCTCCCCCTTATTCCTGGACCCCCACCCCCCCTCCCCCCATATCTCTGCCCTTCCCCCATATCTCTGCCCTCCCCCCATATTCCTGTACCCCCCCTCCCCCCATATCTCTGCACTCCCCCCATATTCCTGTACCCCCCCTCCCCCCATATCTCTGCCCTCCCTTCATATTACTGTACCCCCCTCTATTCCTTCACCCCCCCCCTCCCCCCATATCTCTGCCCTCCCCTCATATTACTGTACCCCCCTCCCCCCATATCTCTGCCATCCCCCCATATTCCTGTACCCCCCTCCCCCCATATCTCTGCCCTCCCCCCCATATTCCTGTACCCCCCTCCCCCCATATCTCTGCCCTCCCCCCATATCTCTGCCCTCCCCCATATCTCTGCCCTCCCCCATATTCCAGGCCTCTGGTGCTGGGAATTGAAGAAGTAATTAGAGATGTTGAGTTCATCACAGAAATAACAGGAGATTCTTTGTCGCTTCCTCCGTCCATTACCCGGATCAATACTTTCCTATTCTCCTTTCCTGCTGTGATCCGGGATGACATCGCCGAGTCCTAATACAGAGCTCCGCTCCCAGGAGCCTTTGGCCCCAGGGCAGGAGCGCCCTCCATAATATAACAGGACGTCTCCGCTCCCAGGAGCCCGGGGCCACAGGGCAGGAGCGTCCTCCATAATATAACAGGACGTCTCCGCTCCCAGGAGCCCGGGGCCCCAGGGCAGGAGCGCCCTCCATAATATAACAGGATGTCCCCGCTCCCAGGAGCCCGGGGCCACAGGGCAGGAGCGTCCTCCATAATATAACAGGACGTCTCCGCTCCCAGGAGCCCGGGGCCCCAGGGCAGGAGCGCCCTCCATAATATAACAGGACATCTCCGCTCCTAGGAGCCCGGGGCCCCAGGGCAGGAGCGGCCTCCATAATATAACAGGACATCTCCGCTCCCAGGAGCCCGGGGCCCCAGGGCAGGAGCGGCCTCCATAATATAACAGGACATCTCCGCTCCCAGGAGCCTTTGGCCCCAGGGCAGGAGCGCCCTCCATAATATAACAGGACGTCTCCGCTCCCAGGAGCCCGGGGCCCCAGGGCAGGAGCGCCCTCCATAATATAACAGGACGTCTCCGCTCCCAGGAGCCCGGGGCCACAGGGCAGGAGCGTCCTCCATAATATAACAGGACGTCTCCGCTCCCAGGAGCCCGGGGCCCCAGGGCAGGAGCGCCCTCCATAATATAACAGGATGTCCCCGCTCCCAGGAGCCCGGGGCCACAGGGCAGGAGCGTCCTCCATAATATAACAGGACGTCTCCGCTCCCAGGAGCCCGGGGCCCCAGGGCAGGAGCGCCCTTCATAATATAACAGGATGTCCCCGCTCCCAGGAGCCCGGGGCCCCAGGGCAGGAGCGCCCTCCATAATATAACAGGACGTCTCCGCTCCCAGGAGCCCGGGGCCACAGGGCAGGAGCGCCCTCCATAATATAACAGGACGTCTCCGCTCCCAGGAGCCCGGGGCCACAGGGCAGGAGCGCCCTCCATAATATAACAGGACGTCTCCGCTCCCAGGAGCCCGGGGCCCCAGGGCAGGAGCGCCCTCCATAATATAACAGGACGTCTCCGCTCCCAGGAGCCCGGGGCCACAGGGCAGGAGCGCCCTCCATAATATAACAGGACGTCTCCGCTCCCAGGAGCCCGGGGCCCCAGGGCAGGAGCACCCTCCATAATATAACAGGACGTCTCCGCTCCCAGGAGCCCGGGGCCACAGGGTAGGAGCGCCCTCCATAATATAATAGGACGTCTCCGCTCTTTGTCTCGCTGCTGATCTCGTTACATTGTGTCACTCAGTGTTTGTGTCATTCAGACGCTGAGATTTTCTTGTAAATGGCGTATTAGCATTCGGGAGAATTGCGCCCACCAGGACTGCCTGGCACAGGGCACCGGCGGCAGGTTGTGCTGATGGGGACAGCAGATAACGCTCCGCCGCATCAAGGTGCAAGGTCACCGAGGGCAATGTGACGAGCACGCTGCTGCCAGACAGCAAATTCAGCATTTGAAAAATAAATGGAGATTATAAAATGTATCCCCTGTCACTTACAAAACACTGAACATCTTCTGCATTTAAAATAGATGATAGACTCTGTCCGTTATAATCCACGATGTGGGGGCAGCACAGAGACCTGGAAACCGAGGCAAAAATAAAGAATAAAGAGACATTTAAAAAAATAATGCAGTTCTCCTTCTGGCCAGTAGATGGGGCTGCAGGCAGTGAGTCGCATACAGTAGACTGCAGTTTGTTTCTTACTGCAGGTTGGATACAGTTGTGCCTCATTTTCTGTCTGCTGAATATTTAGATGAGGTTTCCAAACGTTCTAATCAGGGCCGTCTTTACCAAGGGGCAAAAGGGGCAGCTGCCCTGGGCCCAGTTGCTCCTGGGGGGCCCAAGGCAGTTGCTTCTTGAGCCCTGCTGGCTACTGCTCTGGGTGTCAAGCTTTCAGCTACACAGGGGGTGCTGCCATGCCATGCCTGCCGGCACTGAGTCCAGGCATCATGATCGTACTGTGTTAAAGTTGTGATCTAGGACCTTAATGACATCATCACTATGTGACCAGTAACCTAGCAATTACTGGTCACATGGCTATGAGGTCATCACAGGTCCTAGCAGGAGTGTTGCAGAAGTTAACTGTGGAGCTTTTTTGTGTGAAGATTACATCAGAAAAAGGTGACAGGGGCTGTTATGTTAATATACTGTAAACTACTGTATAGTGGGGTGTTGTATACTGTGTGGGGACCTGTATACTGTGGGGGGCTGTATACTGTGTGGGACTGTATACTGTGTGGGACTGTATACTGTGTGGTGGGCTGTATACTGTGTGGGGGCTGTATACTGTGTGGTGGGCTGTATACTGTGTGGTGGGCTGTATACTGTGTGGTGGGCCTGTATACTATGTGGTGGGCTGTATACTGTGGGGGGCCTGTATACTGTATGGTGGGCTGTATACTGTGTGGGTGCTGTATACTGTGTGGTGGGCTGTATACTGTGTGGTGGGCTGTATACTGTGTGGTGGGCTGTATACTGTGTGGTAGGCTGTATACTGTGTGGTGGGCTGTATACTGTTGTCACGGAAGGTGTACAGAAAACTAAAAGACACAAAATGAAGATCCCAGATCCAACTGCTTCTCTTGTATTATGATGTGACTGCTGACAAAAGCAGCAGGATGAACTCTGAAGTGTTTCGGGCAATATTATCTGCTCATATTCAGCCAAATGCTTCAGAACTCATTGGACGGCGTGTCACGGAAGGTGTACAGGAAACAAGACAATGCAAAATGAAGATCTGACTGACTGGATCCAAAACTAAGGAACCAAAGGGAGAGCCCTGCATCAGACCTGGCTCTCTCCCTAACTGCTCAGCCTATGCAAAAATCTCAATGGTGGATAGTTGCATATCCTCGTACCTCGACTGTATAACACCTGAACACCCTATAATAGTGAGGGGACACGACCACCGGCTCCCTAAACTTGATACGGAGGGAGTCAGGGTCACCTGGGATCCAGCAAACAGGAAAACACAAATTAATGAACAAAACTTATCTGTGGAAGACTCAGTAGTAGCATCCAGCATGCACACACTCCAGGAAGTTGTATAAACCGCAAAGTGATGCAGTATGGGAAGGGATTTAAAGGGATGCAATCAGTGCAACTACATGACAGCTGAGAAAGGCTAACGAGATGAGAAAATGAAAGCAAAACAAAAGGAACCGCAAGGACTCCTGTGGGTTCTGGAGGTCGATCAGGAGTGGATGAGGGTTCATGTATTCTATAGGGTCTGACTACAGATTTGTGTCAACAAAGAAGGCCTCATGTTTGTAGATGACGTCGGAGATCTATGAAGGATTTTTCTCCCACAAGTGGAAACCTCTACTTAGAAGAGAGTCCCACACAGGTAATGGACCATACCAAGAATGATTCCCAGCAGGAGTGGACTGGGAACATAAAGTGGCCCTGGAAGAAACAATGACAGAATTGACAGAAGGCTGGGCAACACAAGTAGGCAGTGCCAGTAATACCGTATTGCAGAACAAAATACCGCCCAGCAGAACCACAGTACAGCACAAAATACTGCCTCCCGTGCCACAGTATGAAACTATCATTCCCTGAGGATTACAAATAGTTGAATTCAGGAGGTCCCTGCGGCCTCTGGCCGGGGGCATGAACAGATGATGCTCCTACGATAATATTGAGAGCATCAAATAATTATGTACCAGGCTGTCGACCATAAGGAGGACTGGGGTAGCTCCCTGGGCATAGGCCCACCAGGAAATTTCCCTGTAGGGTCTAGGGCCAATCTGCCCCTGGTTCCCAGACTGGTAATGGACCATACCAAGAGAAGGTCCCAGACAGCTCATGGATCTTACCCAAAAATATTCCCAAACAGCTCATGAAAAGTACCAGGATAGGGTCCCAGACTGATAATGGACCATACCAAGGAGGGTTCCTTGGACTGCACAGCTACCAATGAGCGTCCTTCCAATTCTGCGGTTGGTGCCTATTAATCTTGTCTGATGCCTTCCACCAGGTGCGACCTTGCTCCGCTGTCCTGTAGCTGCTGGGCCACAGCTTCCTCCTCAGCCGCAGACTGACGCGTTCCCCCCCCCCCCGAGACCCTTCAACGAATTAAATGCTAAATTATTGTAATTGATTCCTCTTCCCTGAATTACTGACTCAGCCTGAGAGGGAAATGATCCTCGAACTCCGCACCCGACTTCCCGCCAGAGCAGACTCTGATTTATCAGTTATTACACTTCACTACAATCTGCTCCACCTGAGGGGGAAGTCAGCAGCATTAGTGGGGTCCACAGAAGAGAGGGGGCCTAATGGCGACAATCAAATGATCCCTGGTTAGGACGCCTTCACACGCGGCAGATTTTGTAGCAGAAAATTCCACGACTGAAAATCTGTTCTATTCACATTGATGAGGCTTGTAGAAATCCACGTGGTGGAGTTTTCTGCCACAAAACCTGACGCCTGTCACAGCTTTCGACACCCAGGAGATAGGGGCCAAGTGTATGTGACGCCTTCCCTGCAGTTCCTCGGTAGAGGGGAGATCTGCCCTGGTTCTTGCTATCCTGGATGGGCCCCTGGTCTCTGAGGGCCACATAGCCTGCCTCTATGGTATGCACATGCTTGGTGTAACTAGGACCAGAAGCTCCAGCGATGCCTACCCCACCTTTCTACAGACCCATAAGCCTCTATTATCCTGCAGTTATTTCCCCGCTCCCTCCTTTTCCGACTGCTCTGCCTGTGCAAGTGTCTGTCTTCACTGCTGTGGCATTCTATTCATGGCTATACGTTTAGGGAGCCCAGGAGAAAGGCTGATAACTCTTCACATCTGTATCTCACAGAACAAATGTCTTCATTAAAGGGATCGTTTGGTTGCGTCCTGATTTTCTGGAATTAATTTGTCTTTGTAGCTGCAGAAATTTCCGATAAAGGTTGTCAGAGGCGCCGCTTTCCTGATATGTTCTCTGCTCCTTTCGTCACCATCTGTTCGGAATTCTGTGCCTTTCTGGTGGATGAAGCCTCGGAGACGCCGCCAACTTGTCTCATGATCGGAAACCAGGGATCCATCCTCAGCAAGACGAGCCCCCCCATACAAGCACCAGTCGGGGGATGGGCTCCAGTTTATCAACGATTTACTCTCAGAGTATAATGTGCCATTTAGTAACACTGACAACCATTCCCTATTCATGCGCCAGTCTGAGAGGTTGTCACGGCCCTGCCCTCTGGTAAGATCCCCACTGACACGTATTTTGTAAATCTCTGAATTAAAAACCGTCTGTAATTGTTTGATTCCTCTGCTTGTTGAAACAGTCCGTATTTATATTCAGAGCGCGCTTGTTGGGGCTCATGCACATGATTGTATGTATTTAGCAGTGCGCAAAACAAGGATCGGCAAAAAAAAAATATGGATGACATCCATGTGACGTCCGTGCTGGACGAATAGGACATGTTCTATTTTTTTGCAGACATACGGATACAGGATGCACACAGAGTTATTTCCGCAAAAAACTGAACGGAACCCTACAAAAAATAGCTTTGTGTGAATGAGCCCTTACAATGTATCAGATTGTGCAGCTCCATAAGATACAATTGTAGCGAATTCTCACTGCCCCACAATGAAGGCAGAGCACAGACTGGGGGCTCCTGGTCTCATAGCAGGTACACAGGGTGACTACACCCCCATCATTCTACCAGGACTCTCATCATTGTGCCGCAGACCTGAAGGTTGAGCACTGAGCTTTTCGCAGCTGTGTGTAACAAGGTGTCACCTCATAGTCACAGCTTCGCTCCACATCTCACAGCAACAGTTACACAGGAGGGACTTAACCCCACATATGCCAATAGCCCTGCACATTAGGAAACTGACGGCAACTTATTGGGGATCACTTATTATTCCTTCATCAGGAACTGGATCTAAAAAAGTTGCATCACCCCATTTTTCAACTTTTTGAATGCTCGTGAACATAAATTTTGAAGATTGAGATCTACTCTACCAAGGGGATGGAGTCGATTTCAAACCTAGGTGAACAGAATCCTCATAAACAAAGTGCGCTCTCTGGTAGCGTAGGGGATATCAACGACATGCGTAAAATGCTGGTTTTTGATAAATAACCCCTATTCTGTATGTCCACCTCTGATCAACATCCTACCGGTTACGTATAGATCTTCCTAAACAGCGGACTGTATACGTACATAAATTATCTTGTACTGAGTTACATCCTGTATTATACTCCAGAGCTGCACTCACTATTCTGCTGGTGCAGTCACTGTGTACATACATTACTTATCCTGTACTGATCCTGAGTTACATCCTGTATTATACTCCAGAGCTGCACTCACTATTCTGCTGGTGCAGTCGCTGTGTACATACATTACTTATCCTGTACTGATCCTGAGTTACATCCTGTATTATACTCCAGAGCTGCACTCACTATTCTGCTGGTGCAGTCACTGTGTACATACATTACTTATCCTGTACTGATCCTGAGTTACATCCTGTATTATACTCCAGAGCTGCGCTCACTATTCTCCTGGTGCAGTCACTGTGTACATACATTACTTATCCTGTACTGATCCTGAGTTACATCCTGTATTATACTCCAGAGCTGTGCTCACTATTCTCCTGGTGCAGTCACTGTGTACATACATTACTTATCCTGTACTGATCCTGAGTTACATCCTGTATTATACTCCAGAGCTGTGCTCACTATTCTCCTGGTGCAGTCACTGTGTACATACATTACTTATCCTGTACTGATCCTGAGTTACATCCTGTATTATACTCCAGAGCTGCGCTCACTATTCTCCTGGTGCAGTCACTGTGTACATACATTACTTATCCTGTACTGATCCTGAGTTACATCCTGTATTATACTCCAGAGCTGTGCTCACTATTCTCCTGGTGCAGTCACTGTGTACATACATTACTTATCCTGTACTGATCCTGAGTTACATCCTGTATTATACTCCAGAGCTGCACTCACTATTCTGCTGGTGCAGTCGCTGTGTACATACATTACTTATCCTGTACTGATCCTGAGTTACATCCTGTATTATACTCCAGAGCTGCACTCACTATTCTGCTGGTGCAGTCACTGTGTACATACATTACTTATCCTGTACTGATCCTGAGTTACATCCTGTATTATACTCCAGAGCTGCGCTCACTATTCTCCTGGTGCAGTCACTGTGTACATACATTACTTATCCTGTACTGATCCTGAGTTACATCCTGTATTATACTCCAGAGCTGTGCTCACTATTCTCCTGGTGCAGTCACTGTGTACATACATTACTTATCCTGTACTGATCCTGAGTTACATCCTGTATTATACTCCAGAGCTGTGCTCACTATTCTCCTGGTGCAGTCACTGTGTACATACATTACTTATCCTGTACTGATCCTGAGTTACATCCTGTATTATACTCCAGAGCTGCGCTCACTATTCTCCTGGTGCAGTCACTGTGTACATACATTACTTATCCTGTACTGATCCTGAGTTACATCCTGTATTATACTCCAGAGCTGTGCTCACTATTCTCCTGGTGCAGTCACTGTGTACATACATTACTTATCCTGTACTGATCCTGAGTTACATCCAGTATTATACTCCAGAGCTGCACTCACTATTCTGCTGGTGCAGTCACTGTGTACATACATTACTTATCCTGTACTGATCCTGAGTTACATCCTGTATTATACTCCAGAGCTGCGCTCACTATTCTGCTGGTGCAGTCACTGTGTACATACATTACTGATCCTGTACTGATCCTGAGTTACATCCTGTATTATACTCCAGAGCTGCACTCACTATTCTGCTGGTGCAGTCACTGTGTACATACATTACTGATCCTGTACTGATCCTGAGTAACATCCTGTATTATACTCCAGAGCTGCACTCACTATTCTCCTGGTGCAGTCACTGTGTACATACATTACTTATCCTGTACTGATCCTGAGTTACATCCTGTATTATGCTCCAGAGCTGCACTCACTATTCTGCTGGTGCAGTCACTGTGTACATACATTACTTATCCTGTACTGATCCTGAGTTACATCCTGTATTATGCTCCAGAGCTGCACTCACTATTCTGCTGGTGCAGTCACTGTGTACATACATTACTTATCCTGTACTGATCCTGAGTTACATCCTGTATTATACTCCAGAGCTGCACTCACTATTCTGCTGGTGCAGTCACTGTGTACATACATTACTTATCCTGTACTGATCCTGAGTTACATCCTGTAATATACTCCAGAGCTGCACTCACTATTCTGCTGGTGCAGTCACTGTGTACATACATTATTTATCCTGTACTGATCCTGAGTTACATTCTGTATTATACTCCAGAGCTGCAGTCACTATTCTGCTGGTGCAGTCACTATGTACATATCTAATTTATCCTGTACTGATCCTGAGTTACATCCTGTATTATACTCCAGAGCTGCACTCACTATTCTGCTGGTGCAGTCACTGTGTACATACATTACTTATCCTGTACTGATCCTGAGTTATATCCTGTATTATACTCCAGAGCTGCACTCACTATTCTGCTGGTGCAGTCACTGTGTACATACATTACTTATCCTGTACTGATCCTGAGTTACCTCCTGTATTATACTCCAGAGCTGCACTCACTATTCTGCTGGTGCAGTCACTGTGTACATACATTACTTATCCTGTACTGATCCTGAGTTACATCCTGTATTATACACCAGAGCTGCACTCACTATTCTGCTGGTGCAGTCACTGTGTACATACATTACTTATCCTGTACTGATCCTGAGTTACATCCTGTATTATACCCCAGAGCTGCACTCACTATTCTGCTGGTGCAGTCACTGTGTACATACATTACTTATCCTGTACTGATCCTGAGTTACATCCTGTATTTCTTTTATTAAAATTTTAAAACAAACAGATAAATAAATATATAAAACAGAGACCAAACCAACCATACAGGACATGATGCTCCTCAGCGCGGCGCAGACAGCACCGGTCCAGCCCACTCGCCACAGAACACCAGCTATGTACAATATTTACAATATCTATGTACATGTACTAACCTTCCTGATCCGGTTGCACCTACCTACACTTAACAAATACAGAAGTTAAACTTACAAAAAGCCCACCCACCACCACCCCAATGCAACACACAATTTTTTTTATATATTATATATATATATATTTTAATTTTTTTTTTTTTTTTTTTTTTTTTGGTCCCTGAGCTGGTCCCGCATCCCATGCCCCCAGTACATGATAACAGACGTCCATGAACCAGCCCAGGATTTTCTTATATGTCCCAAAGTCCCCAATGTTCCATGGAACCCTCCCCCCATTTACCCACCACCCAACCTAACACTACACCCGACAACTCAACCTATACAAATATACAAATATATATAGACATAAAGACATATAAACTACATTACATAGTACATTACATAGTAGACCTTAACCTCACCACCCACCGTGAGGCTTTTCAGCCACACACAACCCATTAAAGCCCAAGTTTGGCGCCTGCAAGCCCTATGTCCTCATACAGCCACCAAAACAAAACAAAAATCTACAGTGTCAGCTTCAGCCCACCACCGGGAGGGGAGACAACAGGCTAGGGTACCCTAAAGGCAAAACCCCTCCAGAGGAGAGAGGCTCTACCCGCCCCCAACCTCTCGTACTCCAGAGAGCGCACCTTCACCAGGTCTCCGAGAATGTTCCTAACCACCTCATCCTCGGGGAGGATTTTGCGTTGCGTCGAAACTAAACACCGTGCATGCCACGTGTAGTACCTGACCACTGAGCTGACTAGGAATAAAGTGCAAAGGTCCCTACCACCCAGGTGTCTGAATGCTCCATAGGCCCATTCCGCATAAGAGAGAGTGACCAGCCTAGGCCAGCCAATGGAGGTCCCCACCCTGGTGTAAACCTCTGTGTTAAAGGGACAATGAAGCAGGAAGTGGTCCATGCTTTCCAGCACACCACCGCACTCCTCACGGGGACACCCCCTGTCCTCAGAGCTCCTACACTTCAGATTGTCCCTCACACACAGTTTCCCATGGAAGCAGCGCCAAGTCAAGTCAAAGAACTTCAAGGAGATCCTATTGGAATTTAAAAGCCGTAACCCAACCCTCAGATCCCGACCTGGGCAGTCCCTGAGGGCCAGAGGTTTCTGGAAATGGGTCAACAGAACCCTCTGGTCAAGGAGTCTCCTTGACTGAGTCCTGATTTCCCACATCCCCAGACCCCACCGACGTAATACCTTCAGAACCAGGGCAGCATAAGCCGGGAGATGCCCATGTGGTGTGCGGAGATCCTTCACTTGCCCCCCTGTCTCCCATTCCTGGAAGAAAGGCCGAAACCAACCCCGACAGGAGGCTACCCACAGAGGAGCCCTCTCTTGCCAGAGGTTCGAGAGATTAATCTTAATAAAGGTGTTCACCAGGAACACCACAGGGTTGACCATACCCAACCCTCCTAGTCTCCTCGTACGGTAAGTAACCTCCCTCTTGACAAGGTTCAGTCTGTTTCCCCATAACATCTGGAAGAACAGACTGTAGACCCGAGTCCAGAAAGGTTCCGGCAAGACGCACACACTGCCCAGATATAACAGCAAAGGGATCAGGTAGGTTTTGATAATGTTCACCCTTTCCCTGAGGGTTAAAGACCAACCCTTCCACTGGTCCACCTTCTGAGCGGCAATCTTAAGCCTGCTATCCCAGTTTTGATGGGGGTAATCCCCCTGGCCAAATTCAATGCCGAGGACTTTTGTAGATTCCTGGGGCTCTGGAAGGGTGTCCGGGAGATCAAAACCAGGATCTCCACCTCCCAGCCAGAGACTCTCACACTTATCTCGGTTGATCTTGGACCCAGATGACTCTGAGTAGCGCTCTACCTCAGACAGTACCCACTCTGCCTCCCCTCTCGAAGACACAAAGATAGTTACGTCATCAGCATACGCCACCACCCTCAGTGTAGTCTCCGGAGCCGCCCGGTCCATCCCGATGCCCGCCAACGGCCCACGATCAACCCCTCTAAGGAAGGGATCGATCGCGAACACGTACAAAAGCGGGCTCAGAGGACAACCCTGGCGAACCCCAGATCCCACCCCAAAAGGACGCCCAATCCAACCATTCACAAGCGGGAAACTCTCTGCCCCTGCATACAAGGTCTTAAGCCAATCAACAAACCCCCCGGGCAGGCCATATCTCAGAAGGACAGACCAGAGGTACTCGTGGTTAACACGATCAAATGCTTTTGCCTGATCCAAGGACAGCATGTACCCCTTCCAGTGACCTGCCCTGCCCTGCTCCACGGCCTCCCGGACACTGAGCACAGCACTAAAAGTACTGTGGCCGGGAACAGAGCAATGCTGGGCCCCAGAAAGGAGCTGGGGTGCAAACTTCACCAGCCGATTAAATAGCACCTTTGCCAAAATCTTTCTGTCCACACCGAGGAGCGCTATGGGACGCCAATTCTCAATGTGGAAAGGATCTTTACCCTTTGACAGGATGATCAGGGCCGACCTCCTCATTGACTTTGGTAGGGTACCCGAGGAGAGACACTCATTTAATACCTCAGTCAAGAGGGGAACTAAGGTGTCCTTAAAGGTCTTGTAAAACTCAGATGTTAAGCCATCCGGACCAGGTGATTTTTTGGGAGCAAGCCCCTCAATCACCAGACTGACTTCCTCTTCACTGATCATTTCCGTCAAACCGTCAAGAGAGGGGTCTACCCCTGGTTCAGGGACAGTTTCAGTCAGGAAAGCCGATATCTTATCACGATCAAGATCCCTCCTTGCCATGAGATGTGAGTAAAAGGATCTGACAACCTCCAGAATCCCTGATCTGGACCTTCTCAGAGAACCCGTACTATCAATCAGTCCTGACACAATCTTACTACTCACTGACATCCTGCAGTTTTTGTAAGGGTCGGGCGAGCGGTATTTCCCGTAATCCCTCTCAAAAACCAAAGATGCGTGCCTATCGTACTGACACCTCATAAGCAAAGACTTCACTCTGGAGATCTCCTCACGGCTACCCCCAGTCGAGACAAGACGTTCGAGTTTCCTCCTCAGGCCCTGATACAGGCGATACTTACTCAGACTCCTAAGGCTCGAGAGCTGGCGGAAGAATCTCCCCACCCTTTCCTTGAAGATCTCCCACCACTCAGACTTACTGCCGCAGAGATCCAGCAATGGTACCTGGCTCTGAACGAAATCCTCAAAGGACTGTCTTATCTCCGCTTCTTCCAAGAGAGACGAATTGAGCCTCCAGTAGCCCCTTCCCATTCGGGGGGTCTCTGCAACATTCAGAGAAAACAAAATCATACAGTGGTCGGAGAACTCCACCTCCACAGCGGACACGGCTGAAGAGACGGCTTCCTCCTTTAAATAAAACCTGTCTATTCTAGACCTACAACTAGCCCTATGATAGGTGAACCCCGGGTGGCCTGGGGTGTGCCGGATGTGGACATCCACCAGACGAGCCTCACTAGCTATTTTATTAAGCGCAATGCTGTCGTAAGTCAGCTTGTCCCTGGAACCTCCCCTATCCTGGGGCCTCGTGACAGTATTGAAGTCCCCTCCAAAGACCACCTGCCGACTTGTAAAAAGATAGGGCTTGATCCTCATGAAGAGACACTTACGGTCCCACTTGGACTGGGGACCATAGATGTTAATTAGACGAAGTTCTTGTCCCCTCATGAGGACATCCAGGATCAGGCACCTCCCCATTTCTAATTCAATAACCCGTCGGCATTCTACCGGTGCAGTAAAAAGGACTGCCACCCCGCTATACGGCTCGGCCGCAAGAGACCAGTAGGAGGATCCGCGTCGCCACTCCCTTTTAGCTTTAAATACAGATGCCAAATCTGGCAGCCTGGTCTCCTGCAAAAACAAAATGTCAGCTTCAACCCGGCTGAAAAAATCAAAGGCCGCAAATCTAGCCGTATCTGACTTAATGCTGGCGACATTAATGGACGCCAGCGTCAACGGAGTGAGTGCCGCCATCATGGGTGATTGAATTAGATGGCTTTCTTTTCCCACTGCCCCCACCAACTTTTTCATCAGATGATGGCTTACCCCTCTTCAAACAAACAGATGTGTCCATTTCACCTCTGCCCTTGTGCTCTGACTCCAAGCCAGCCCCCACCCCTGAGGACATGTTTTCCCCAGTAGAAGGAGGCTCGGCGTCCCCCGCAGGCCCAGGTGTCACCGCGACTCCCGAAACCTCCCCACCGGCTCCCTCCCCTGAGGAGGGGGAGGTGTCACCAATGGCTTGGAACCGGTTTGAGAGACTAATCAGAGGGGGGTTGGTTGTACCTTCCTTTGGCATCTGGCGGGTGGGAGAAGATCTTAAATCTCCCTTTTTCCCTGTACGTTTATTACCCTGCTTTTGCCATCCCCCACTTCCCCCGTCATGGGGGGATAATGAGGAGATGGCACCTTCCTCTTCCTGGATCCTCCTAATTTCCTCATCCAGCTCACTGTCCCTTTGGGCCTCAGCAGTAGCAGCAGTCTCAGGGGTGAGATCAGGGGTCATCCCAGCTTCCCCAGTTGCCTGAGGTTCCCGGGATTCACCCATCTCCCTCTCCCTTCGGCGATTTTCCTGACGCCTCAGTTGGGCAGGCGTCTTTTGCTTACTTTTCTTCCCTGGCCCCTCTGTTCCTTCACTTCTGCCAGCCCCTGCCCCAGTAGAATTGGCCTCACGGCTTCCTCCCGCCGGGGCATTGACCGCATTGGCAAAGGAATGAGGGCAGCGACTGAATGGGTGACCTAAGTCACCACACAGGTGACACCTAATCTCTGCACATGATGCAGCGAGGTGGCCAATCTCCCCACACAGCGCGCACTTCTGTACAGTGCAGTTAGCACTGAAGTGTGTGGGGCTGCCGCATCTGTGACAGAGCTTCGGCTGACCCTGGTAGAAAATCTGGATGCGATCCCTTCCAAGGAAGGTGGCAGATGGTATGTGAGTAACTGTGTTTCCTAAAAGCCTAAGTTTTACCATGAACGTCCAGGCCCCAGACCAGATGCCATGTTCATCCCTGTTCTTCTTGGGAACCTCCACCACCTCCCCATATCGGCCGAGCCACGTCATGATGTCAATACACGAGAGTGACTCGTTACGGGTTAGAACGGTCACCCTCTTCACATTGTTTTGACGAGACACTGCCTGGACGGCAAAATCTCGCCAGCTGGGCTCGTCCTTTGCCATCTCATAGTTCGACCAGAAGAGCTCAAGTCCCTCCGGCCGAACAAAGCTGACATCGAACTCAGGGGTCCCATAGGGATGTATCAAGGCGTAGATGTCTGTCGCCTTGAAGCCCATCTTTAGAAGGAGCTCAACAACTTCTGATCTTGAAGGAAATGTATCACTGCCCCTCCACCTCAGACGGACCACATTCCTACGGAGAGCACCCTGCCCAGCTGTCGGGAGGGACCACGTGGTCTCCCCGCTCCTTTGCTCTCGGAAGGCTGAGAGGCCATGCCTATCTATCCAAAAGGATAGATCAACCTCCCTCCCCTCTACATTGATTGTGCTCTCCCCTCTCTTTAGAGCCTCCAGAAGACGCCGCTGCAAAACGCCGTCCCCAGAGCCAGAGGACAAGGAGGGTCCCCTACTCACCCCGGCTGTGACAGTAGCAAAACTGCGCACAGGGGCTGCCACAGCCGGGGGGGCAACCGGACCAGGTTCCACACCCTCCCCACTTACCAAAGACCCTCCACCACCCACTTCCATATCTTCCATCCCCAAACCAGCCTTACTTACAACAGATTCTGCGACCTCCCTTCCTTCCCTCCTAACACCATTCACTCCACCATCCAAACCCCCAGACATATTTTTATTAAAAATAATTTTCTGCCCCCCACCTGCTCCCTCACTCATACTGGCTGAACCGGTGTGTTTTGGTGTAATTATTGGTACCTCAGCATCACTGGGCCCTGGGGTCGGAGCTGCCCCCAAAAGACAGGCCACAGCCCCAACCCCACTTTTATCATTGCCCTCCGCTTCCTCAGTACTACCATTTACAACTTTTGGGCGCCGCTGATCCATTACCGGGCGCCGCTGATCCAAACGCTGCTGATCTGTTCTTTCATGGCGCCGCTCATCTGGACCAGCAGCGCCAATACAAAACAAAGGCTTTGGCATCAGTTCTTGACCTTCATTGGGAGGCGTAACCGTCATAGCTCCGACAGCTCCTTCATGCCTCTGCTGGCCCGAGGGAACAGCGTCATCAGCGGTTGGAGCCATCGGAGCTCCTGCAGCCATCTGTGGCGTGGAGCCACCCCCTCCTCCCATCAGGGAGCAAACTCCAGCGCCAGAGATTTTTCTCTCATCCTCCGCAGTAACCTTCCTGTCCGGCTTTTCAGCCGGTGTCGCACCAGCTCCATCCCCGTTACTGCAAACAGAGACGGAGCTCACCACCATATCGGATACCTCGCTCTCCCCTCTCTCCTGCACCGAGTCCACTGCAGGACACGGGCTGGGCTGAGAAGAGGGGCTAATACAGTGAGCCGGCCCTGCGGTCGACCCGGGGGTCCCAGGGAGGGGGGTGTATACATATCTTACCTGCTCCTGGAGCTTGGTCTTCTTAGCCTTTTTCTTTCCTTCCCCAGGCGTCTCCGGTGGCAACTCATCGCCAAAGCATAAGTCCTGGAAACGCACTGGGGACTCCAGGAGCTGGATCTCCTCCACTAGGGCCCCTCCCGGGCTGCAGGTCTCATACTCATCCCCCGAGCCGCAGCTGGGTGACCTTGCTATTTGGCGTGCAGGGGGCCCACTGTACGGAATCTGCTCCTGCAGGCTGCCAGGTGGATCTTGCTGGTCATCATCATCATCCTCCTCCTGCACGACTGGTTCCTTCTCCACCTGGCTGTCAGGCTGCTGCCCCATCTGCCCCTTCTCCTCCGCCATCTTCCGAAAACGTTCCTCGTTTAGGAGTTTTTCCTTAAACGGGCCGCTTTTATCTCGGAGTACAGTCCGCCTTTGCTCAATCTCGCCAATGTCAGCTTGTAGCTGCTTTATTTGGTTCTCCAGCCCCTGCTTCTTCCTCTTTGGGGCCACTCCAACACAAGACCTCAAGCCGCGCAGCTCCTCCCGGAGCCTCCTCAGGGTCTTAGTCGCGTCTTCGTACTCACGGAGGTGGCTCATGACCCGGGATCCGTAGGTGGAAATGGACTCCCGGGCCCTCAGTACGCCCCAGCCTTCCTCCTCAAGATCTGCTTCACCTCCGTGAACACTCGGCTTTTGCTGGGCCCCGGAAGGGCCACTCTCACCCATGCTGGCATTCGGGTCCTCCTTAGCGGATCCAGCCTTGCGGCTCTTCCTACTACCCTCAGACTCAGGGGAGACAGAAGCCACATTACTGCGACTCCTGCCAGATCTTCTTACCCCTGAGTCCTCCATGCAGGCCAAACGCTGGCTTCTCCTGTCCCCTGAAGGCCTGCCGCTGGGAACAGGAGCCTGGGGCTTGCTTCCCTCGCTCATGCCTGAGAACCCACTCTCCCCCTGGGGAGGAGAGAGCCGGCCTCAGGTGGATAGATTTTCCTCCAAACGCTCAGGAGCAGCAGCAGCAGCAGCAGCTACACACAGCCACAGGCGACCACACCCACAGGTAATCGCAGCTCAGGAACAGCTGGTCCAGAGCTGCACTCACTATTCTGCTGGTGCAGTCACTGTGTACATACATTACTTATCCTGTACTGATCTTGAGTTACATCCTGTATTATACTCCAGAGCTGCACTCACTATTCTGCTGGTGCAGTCACTGTGTACATACATTACTTATCCTGTACTGATCCTGAGTTACATCCTGTAATATACTCCAGAGCTGCACTCACTATTCTGCTGGTGCAGTCACTGTGTACATACATTATTTATCCTGTACTGATCCTGAGTTACATTCTGTATTATACTCCAGAGCTGCAGTCACTATTCTGCTGGTGCAGTCACTATGTACATATCTAATTTATCCTGTACTGATCCTGAGTTATATCCTGTATTATACTCCAGAGCTGCACTCACTATTCTGCTGGTGCAGTCACTGTGTACATACATTACTTATCCTGTACTGATCCTGAGTTACATCCTGTATTATACTCCAGAGCTGCACTCACTATTCTGCTGGTGCAGTCACTGTGTACATACATTACTTATCCTGTACTGATCCTGAGTTACATCCTGTATTATACCCCAGAGCTGCACTCACTATTCTGCTGGTGCAGTCACTGTGTACATACATTACTTATCCTGTACTGATCCTGAGTTACATCCTGTATTATACTCCAGAGCTGCACTCACTATTCTGCTGGTGCAGTCACTGTGTACATACATTACTTATCCTGTACTGATCCTGAGTTACATCCTGTATTATACACCAGAGCTGCACTCACTATTCTGCTGGTGCAGTCACTGTGTACATACATTACTTATCCTGTACTGATCCTGAGTTACATCCTGTATTATACTCCAGAGCTGCACTCACTATTCTGCTGGTGCAGTCACTGTGTACATACATTACTTATCCTGTACTGATCCTGAGTTACATCCTGTATTATACTCCAGAGCTGCACTCACTATTCTGCTGCTGCAGTCACTGTGTACATACATTACTTATCCTGTACTGATCCTGAGTTTTACAGCCAGACACGGAGGCTCCTATTGCTTTCTCCTTCTTTACTGAACCACCAATAGCAGCAAAGAGAAAAAATTTACATACAAGGAACCATAGCAACCAAGGTCCCTCCCCTCTGGCCCCTATAATAGGCCGCTCTTCCTCTGTAACTTCCTCTTTCTTTGCTGCTGCCACCAAGTTAAGTGCATCTTCTTCTATGCTTTTGTCATTGATGTTTGGTGTCTTTTGCGCTGTCTACCCCAGGGTGACTAACCCTGCTTGCTCGCAGCGCTCCCTTTGCCTTATGCGTTCTGCTTATTGCTGGGGCGGATAGTTTAGTTTGCCTTGCGCTTATCACCGCGCTGATTTGCTTCCGGTGCCGCTTCCCCGCGTCTTCCCCCCCTTCATTCCCTTCTCCCCTATCCCAGGGAGGGTCTACCCCAGCCAGTGGGTTTGCGCTTGTATGGTCCTACCATTTTGTCACTTAGGTCCCGGCATCTGGTGGGCGCATTCCTCCGTCCCTTCTAGCTGCGGCATCGTTCCTGGCGCTTCCTGAGCAGTGGGGCAGCGAGATCTCGCGAGATCTCGGCGGCCATCTTGTGGTTGGCGGCCGCGATTCGCGGGCTTTTAGGGGGCGGAGCTACAGCGGCATTCAGCTCGGTCGGCGGCTCCTGCTCCCTCTGCCAGCTAACACCCAGCGCTTCTCCCAGGCACCTCTCCCTTAGTCAGTGAGTGTCCTATTCTTCCGGTTAGCACTTTAACCAGGCCAGATTGCAGGTATGTCGGTACCCACTTCCCCTCAGACTGCCGTTAGGCCCCCCTCCCCCCCTGAGGGATCCGGCTCCTCTCATGTGGATGCTCAGGCGCTGGCCCTGCAGCGATCAGTGTCGGATGCGATCATGGCAGCCATGGGCTCCATGTCATCCATCCTTTCTCAGACCATTACCCAGGCCCTGTCCGTCCCACCTTCCAATGTACCTTTGCAGGACCCCATTGCCACACCGCAGCCTACCTCAAACGACTCTCCTATTACAGAGGAGGTTTTGACTGGTGCGCATATTGCCACCCCAGAGACCGTGCTTAGTTCACGGAAGAGGGCCCATTCCCGCCGGGCAGAACGGGCGCGGACATGGAAAAGCGCTAGAGCGCAATCTCCGGAATTGTCTGGCTCTGACAGAGCTTCAGACGAGGAGGCATTTGCGGATATGGATTATGAGGCGGAGGAGGATGTCACCCCCCCAGTTCAGGGCCCCTCGGCTGCCGTTGCAGCTACCTCCTCTGCCAGGGATGTGGTGTCCCCTTGTACCGCTTCCCACTCTGTGACGGTTCTGGATGACGCAGGGGAACCTATGTTCGACCCTGAATCTTTACACCACCGGCGTTCTGCGGAATGGCTCCCCTCCCCTCATGTGGGGGCCTATTTGGAGCACTGGGTGCGTCACTCGCTTTCCCGCGAATCACGCAACAAACTCAGGGCTGAGTGTCCCAGGCCATTGGTTCCTAATAAGGTGTGCGAGACCCCAATAGTGGATCCCAAGATGGCTCAATTTCTAGCCAAAACTGGCTGGAACTCTAAAAAGGGACTGGATTCAGCGCTCCGCAGCTGCCAGGACAAGATTCTAGATGTCCTCGGTCCACTGACCAAGATCTTGGAGATGGCCGAATCAGCTAGGAGTGAGGGATCCCCAATAGACCACGAGGAATTGCGTGGCTGGGCTCAGAGGGCCATTTGCCTTACTGGTAACGCCAATACATCAGTGGCGGTTGAGAGGCGCAAGTCTATCCTATTCAAGATAGACCCTAAGTTAGCTAACTTGGCGCTCACTGAGGCGGGAAAGGAAGCACAGGGCCTCCTTTTCGGCGAGTCCTTCATTAAGGACATGAGCCGTTTTGTCGGCACCTTTACGGCGCTTGACAAGGCCCAAAGTTCGATGCGCAGGGTGTTTCACGGACGGGTCTCTCATCGGGCCGGCAGTAGTAGGGGCCGCCTGTCCGGCCGTGCTAGTTTCCAGGCCCGCGGAGCGAACAGAGGCGCCGGTGGACAAAGGCCACCTTTCCAGGACCAACGTAATCCGTCTCCCTTCTTCGCATCCAGAGGACAGCAGTGGCGTTCTCGCTCCTTCCGGGGCAACCCCAGCCATCGCAGACCCTTGGGTAAGTCTTCCATTGATCGGGGGTTCTATGGTACCTTGTGTAGGGGGCCGACTCCGACTCTTTTCTCAAGCTTGGAGTTTCATCACCTCAGATCCGTGGGTGGTCAGGGGGTTTCACATAGAGCTCACGGGGTCTCCCTGCCTGGTCCCCTCCCCCCCGTTTGTCCCCCTGTCGCGCCCAGATTGCGCCCTGGTGGACGCGGAGCTGCGCTCCCTCAGACAGAAGCGGGCGATAGAACGAGCGTCCCCTGCGCAGGGGGCTGTGATCAGCAATATATTTCTCGTTCAGAAGAAAGGCGGGCAGATGAGGCCAGTCATCAATCTTCGCGCGCTGAATGCGGTAGTTCGCTACCGTCATTTCAAGATGGAGGGGATCCATCTTCTACGGGATTTGCTAGTGCCTGGGGACTGGATGGTAAAGCTCGACCTGAAGGATGCTTACCTGACGGTCCCAGTGGCCAATTGTTCCAGGGACTTGCTCCAGTTCAGGTGGAATGGCGAGATATGGAGGTTCACTTGTCTGCCATTCGGTCTGTCGTCAGCTCCTTGGTGCTTCACCAAGTTGCTGCGTCCGGTCGTGTCCTGGTTGAGGACTCGGGGTGTCCGCCTCATCATTTACCTGGACGACATCCTCCTGATGCACGAATCCAGGGTGGGATTACTGGAACATCTCCAGTGGACATCGGATTTGCTGTTGGATCTCGGATTCCTACTCAACGTAGAGAAGTCCTGCCTCATCCCGGCTCAGAGGATGGAGTTCTTAGGATTCACGGTGGACTCGCTCTCGGAGTCCCTCAGTCTCCCGACGGCGAAGTTGCGGACGATCCGCAAGGAATTGAGACATGCGCTCCTCTTGCCCCATCTCTCATTACGCCACCTGGCCCGCATCATCGGGCTTTTGGCCTCGTCCATTCAGGCGGTGTTTCCAGCCCCGTTACATTACCGGGCGCTCCAACGACTGAAGATCGCCCATCTTCGGACCGGTGCTTCTTTTGCGGACGCGGTGCTTCTGGACGCGGAGGCCCGAGAGGAGTTGCGTTGGTGGATTGCCAATCTGGAGGCGTGGAACGGCAGGGCGATCTTCGGGTTCTTGCCGGAGTTGACAATAGAATCAGATGCCAGCCTCCAGGGTTGGGGTGCCCACTGCAATGGCGTTTCCACGGGGGGCCCCTGGTCGGCGGAGGAGTCCCTCTTGCACATCAATGCCTTGGAACTCCTTGCGGGATCTTTTGCGGTGCGGAGTTTCTCCAACGGGATCGCCAACGCGTGCATCAAGCTACGGATGGACAATATATCAGCAGTCCAGTATGTCAACCGTTTGGGGGGTACCCGCTCAGCAACTTTGGCTCGTGTGGCCAAAGATTTTTGGTCTTTTTGCCTCTCCAGGGACATTATGGTGCAGGCGGAGTACTTGCCGGGGCTGAACAACGTCCAGGCGGATTGGAATTCGCGTTACCTGTCGGACGGCAGCGATTGGCAGTTGGATCCTCGGGTCTTCTCTGCAATTTCGGAGTTGTGGGGTCCGATGTCTATCGATCTGTTCGCATCTCGTCTGAACAGGCAACTCGCCAGGTTCTTCAGCTGGCGTCCGGATCCCGAGGCATTGGCGGTGGACGCGTTTCTTCAAGATTGGTCGGTGTCCCGCCTGTACGCGTTTCCTCCGTTCTCGATGATTCCGAGGACGCTCTTGCAGGTGATTCGTCATCAGGCGGACCTGGTTCTGGTGGTCCCGTTCTGGGGGTCTCAGGTCTGGTTCCCTTCGTTGCTGAGGATTCTAGTGGAGATTCCGGTGCTTCTCCCGACCCGGTCGGATCTACTCCGCAGCCCTCTGGGTCTACAACACCCCCTTCTTCTGGACGGGTCCTTGCGGCTGCTGGCGTGCCGGATCTCCGGACACCTGGATCGTTCGAGGGAGTTTCGGCAGCAACTCGACAGCTATTGGACAGTGCATGGGCCCCCGGCACCAGAAAATCGTACCGGGCGGCCTGGAGAACTTGGGCTAACTGGTGCGTGGAACGGGACTTGGATCCCGTTTCGGCTCCTGTAGGCCACTTGCTGGAATTTCTCACCTCTCTCTTTGAGGCGGGTAAGGCATATCGGACCATCAACCTTTTTAGGTCCGCTATTTCTTCTACCCACGCGGGCTTCGAGGGCGTCGCGGCTGGCCAGCATCCTTCGGTGTCCCGCCTCTTACGGGGGGCTCGCTTGTCTCGTCCCCCACGGCCTCGTTTTTCCACTACTTGGGACGTCTCCCTGGTCCTTTCCTTCTTGGCCTCTTGGCCCGGGAACTCTGACCTCACACTTAGGCAGTTGTCGGCGAAGTTGTTGGCGTTATTTTGCCTTATTTCCTGCAAGAGGGTCTCGGATGTGAGGGCGCTTGATCATGATGCACGTTCCTTTACCCCGGATGGGGTTACCTTTAACATCTCGCGTCGCACCAAGACGAGCATCCGTTTCGTGTCCTACCCCAGTTTTCCTTCTTCTCCGGTCTTATGTCCCGTGGCGTGCCTTAAGGAATATGAGTCCAGGACTCTGGCGCATCGGTCGCCGGCCAGTCCTCAGTTGTTCATTTCTCTGCGTCATCCTTTTGGACCGGTTTCTAGCCCTACGCTAGCGCGTTGGCTTAAATGGGTCATGTCATTAGCGGGGGTTGACGTTTCTGTCTTCACGGCCCATTCTGCGCGCGGGGCCTCTGCCACCGCCTTGGCAGTTTCGGGAGCCAGATTGGAGGATGTTATGCGTCTGGCTGATTGGTCCAATGTTACAACGTTCAGGGAGTTCTATTTTCGTCCTCCACCTAATTTGTTTTCTTCACTCATAGACGGGCTTTGAACTTGCAATACGAAGCCTCCGTGTCTTGCTGTAAAACTAAATGATTTTCCTATTTCATGACGTAAAGTCATAGTTTTATTAAAGACACGGAGGCGAGTATTGCCCGCCCTATTCCCTCCCTTGGGGTTTTTTATTACAGGGGTCGTGTATCATTGCCTCTAGGTATTATTGATCTTTTTATGTTGTTGTATTTAGGTTTTATTGTCCTAATGTTCTGTCATTGCCATTGTATAGCATGTTATTTATTACAATTCTTATTGTTTTCTGTCCCTTGTCGCCTGTTGAGTCAGTGGCGTAAATGGCGTCGGACGTTCTGTCCTGATATGTTTGTTTCACCTGGGCCTATGGTCTGTTTTATTTTCCAGGATGAAGTCTTTTCGTGACAAGATGCCGTATTACCGGTGGATGTGTTCTACAGTTCAGCCAGGTTGGCTAGTTGATTGCGCTTCATGGGCGTTGGACTTTCCGTTCCAGTTAAAGTTCGGAGTTATCGTTGGGATGTTCGGGATGTCAGCACCAGAGTGTCAAAGAAAGAGGAAGTTACAGAGGAAGAGCGGCCTATTATAGGGGCCAGTGGGGAGGGACCTTGGTTGCTATGGTTCCTTTATGTAAATTTTTTCTCTTTGCTGCTATTGGTGGTTCAGTAAAGAAGGAGATAGCAATACTCGCCTCCGTGTCTTTAATAAAACTATGACTTTACGTCATGAAATAGGAAAATCATTTAGTTACATCCTGTATTATACTCCAGAGCTGCATTCACTATTCTGCTGGTGCAGTCACTGTGTACATACATTACTTATCCTGTACTGATCCTGAGTTACATTCTGTATTATACTCCAGAGCTGCACTCACTATTCTGCTGGTGCAGTCACTGTGTACATACATTACTTATCCTGTACTGATCCTGAGTTACATCCTGTATTAGACTCCAGAGCTGCACTCACTATTCTGCTGGTGCAGTCACTGTGTACATACATTACTTATCCTGTACTGATCCTGAGTTACATCCTGTATTATACTCCAGAGCTGCACTCACTATTCTGCTGGTGCAGTAACTGTGTACATACATTACTTATCCTGTACTGATCCTGAGTTACATCCTGTATTATACTCCAGAGCTGCACTCACTATTCTGCTGGTGCAGTCACTGTGTACATACATTACTTATCCTGTACTGATCCTGAGTTACATCCTGTATTATACTCCAGAGCTGCACTCACTATTCTGCTGGTGCAGTCACTGTGTACATACATTACTTATCCTGTACTGATCCTGAGTTACATCCTGTATTATACTCCAGAGCTGCACTCACTATTCTGCTGGTGCAGTCACTGTGTACATACATTACTTATCCTGTACGGATCCTGAGTTACATCCTGTGTTATACTCCAGAGCTGCACTCACTATTCTGCTGGTGCAGTCACTGTGTACATACATTACTTATCCTGTACTGATCCTGAGTTACATCCTGTATTATACTCCAGAGCTGCACTCACTATTCTGCTGGTGCAGTCACTGCGTACATACATTACTTATCCTGTACTGATCCTGAGTTACATCCTGTATTATACTCCAGAGCTGCACTCACTATTCTGCTGGTGCAGTCACTGTGTACATACATTACTTATCCTGTACTGATCCTGAGATACATCCTGTATTATACTCCAGAGCAGCACTCACTATTCTGCTGGTGCAGTCACTGTGTACATACAATACTTATCCTGTACTGATCCTGAGTTACATCCTGTATTATACTCCAGAGCTGCACTCACTATTCTGCTGGTGCAGTCACTGTGTACATACATTACTTATCCTGTACTGATCCTGAGTTACATCCTGTATTATACTCCAGAGCTGCACTCACTATTCTGCTGGTGCAGTCACTGTGCACATACATTACTTATCCTGTACTGATCCTGAGTTACATCCTGTATTATACTCCAGAGCTGCACTCACTATTCTGCTGGTGCAGTCACTGTGTACATACATTACTTATCCTGTACTGATCCTGAGTTACATCCTGTATTATACTCCAGAGCTGCACTCACTATTCTGCTGGTGCAGTCACTGTGTACATACATTACTTATCCTGTACTGATCCTGAGTTACATCCTGTATTATACTCCAGAGCTGCACTCACTATTCTGCTGGTGCAGTCACTGTGTACATACATTACTTATCCTGTACTGATCCTGAGTTACATCCTGTATTATACTCCAGAGCTGCACTCACTATTCTGCTGGTACAGTCACTGTGTACATACATTACTTATCCTGTACTGATCCTGAGTTACATCCTGTATTATACTCCAGAGCTGCACTCACTATTCTGCTGGTGCAGTCACTGTGTACATACATTACTTATCCTGTACTGATCCTGAGTTACATCCTGTATTATACTCCAGAGCTGCACTCACTATTCTGCTGGTGGAGTCACTGTGTACATACATTACTTATCCTGTACTGATCCTGAGTTACATCCTGTGTTATACTCCAGAGCTGCACTCACTATTCTGCTGGTGGAGTCACTGTGTACATACATTACTTATCCTGTACTGATCCTGAGTTACATCCTGCATTATACTCCAGAGCTGCACTCACTATTCTGCTGGTGCAGTCACTGTGTACATACATTACTTATCCTGTACGGATCCTGAGTTTTACTCCAGAGCTGCACTCACTGTGTACATCCTTACAGTAGTCTCCAATAGATGTGTATGTAGTCGGGGTGCTGGGCTTGATGTTCTGCTAATTTCCAGTTTGCACCTTTATTGGGATTTCCCATCACCTAGTGACCCATGATAATGAAGAATGCTACTAGGCAGCTCTGCGCTGCGCATGCGTCACCATCATGGTTTATTGCGGTAGCTCCGGCCTTCATGCGGCTATAGATTAGGGGTCATCATCATGCAATAGACAGAGGGGGGATTTATCAGAGTGAGAACATATGGACGGGGAGCAGTTGCCTGAACGTTCTATTCTATCTCTTCTCCCCCCTTATACAAAGTGGTCCCCGCAGCTTGTCTGCCTGAGCGTGACCCATCGTGGACTGTGAGGTGCAGATGGAAGACACAGACGGAGGTTTGGTTACATTGTACTGTATTGTTGTCGATCATTCATCATCAGATACACCATTCACCGCGGCACACAACAGGCGGAGTGCCCCCTTACAGAGCTGCAGACAGCGCAAATTAGTGCAACACGACCAACCTTCAGCGTCCTCGTTCTTCACCGTACAATGCGTCCTGTTTTACAGATGAACTGAGAACATATCAACAGACAAGTTACCAAGTCATAGCAGAGAGCGAGGTCAGGTCCAGCAGAGGCCTCCCCCACCGTGTCTTCTGCAATGGCCTCTGAAGGAATGGACTGGATGAGACAAAGTCACTTTATTCAAGGTCTCTTGTGAAATGCATAAAAATTCAGCTGGATTTGGTGTTCCTAGGGCAAGGAATGACATTCGCTGCTGACTGAAAAAAAGTATTTTTAAAAAGTAAGACTGCAACATGATGAGAATCCGGACTGTCCGCGGTGCTCCAGAGACGTCAATGGTCTGCAGGACAACCATCACTGCTATCTACACATGAAGACACACGACACACAAGCTTTGCATAGTAAAGTTCCAAGTTTTTCCATCCTACAAAATCAATCTGAGAAGAAGCGTCACCTAAGGGTGGATTCACACATAGCATTTGTTGGAAAAATGTGCAGGTTCGGTTTTTGGAAGCCAAATACAGAAGTGGATTCTAAAGGAATAGGACATATCATGGAAGGGCTGACACTGCTCTGTGGTGCTGGATCCACTCGTGGCTCCATTAACGACTGCAGAGGATTTCTGTTCAGGAAATGCTGTGTGTGAAACCACCTTAAGAATCCATCCAGCTAAGTGACCACTGGGATTGGTGCAGGTTAGTCCCTTTCTGGCTCAAATCATTCCATGTACGACTTCGAACCAATGACATGTCCATCAAGTCATCTGCAGGTGTAGAGACGACTGTGACCCTGGCATCCCATAGCGGCCAATATGATCATCTGAGATCAGCATGTTATCAGTAATTTATGGTCTTCAGAAATGTTCAATTGTGACAACGAAACCGGAGAGTCTACGCTCCATGTGTACACTCTGATTTAAGATCATTTTCTGTTATTGTTATACATTGGATCTAATTGTATGGATGGAAGCATGTCTGGTGGGCTAGAAGAGTGGATGGAAGCATGTCTGGTGGGCTAAAAGAGTGGATGGAAGCATGTCTGGTGGGCTAGAAGAGTGGATGGAAGCATGTCTGGTGGGCTAGAAGAGTGGATGGAAGCATGCCTGATGGGCTAGAAGAGTGGATGGAAGCATGTCTGGTGGATGGAAGCATGTCTGGTGGGCTAAAAGAGTGGATGGAAGCATGTCTGGTGGGCTAAAAGAGTGGATGGAAGCATGTCTGGTGGGCTAGAAGAGTGGATGGAAGCATGTCTGGTGGGCTAGAAGAGTCGATGGAAGCATGCCTGGTTGGTTGGAAGAATGAATGGAAGCATCTCTGGGTGTTTTGAGGCTTGGATGTGTTAACTGGATAAATGCCCAGTTGGTTGCGAGCTTGGATATGTAAAATATATGGATGTCTGCTTAGGAATAGATGGACAGATTTATTGGTTGGAAGGTAGCATGGCTACCTGGATATATGGATGGTGATGTTTGCATATATCGATAGTTGAGTGGTAGCATAGCTTGGTGGATTCTTGGATATATAGATGGTTGGATAGTACTATGGTAGCATGGCTTTGTGGATGCCTGGATATATGGATGGTTGCAGGGCTTGTTGGATGCTTGGATATATAGATAGTTGGATGGCAGCATAGCTTGGGTTATGCTTGAATATATGTATGGTAGCATGGCCTGGTGGATGCTTGTATATATGGATGGTAGCATGGCTTGGTGGATTCTTGGATATATGGATGGTTGGATGTTGGCATGGCTTGGTGGATGCTTGGATATATGGCTGATTGGCATGGCTTGGTGGATGCTTGGATATATGGATGGTTGGATGTTGGCATGGCTTGGTGGATGCTTGGATATATGGCTGATTGGCATGGCTTGGTGGATGCTTGGATATATGGATGGTTGGATGTTGGCATGGCTTGGTGGATGCTTGGATATATGCATGGTTGGATGTTGGCATGGCTTGGTGGATACTTAGATATATGGATGGTTGGCTGGATGGCAGCATGGCCTGGTGGATGCTTGTATATATGGATGGTTGGATGGCAGCATGGCCTGGTGGATGCTTGGATATATGGATGGCAGCATGGCCTGGTGGATGCTTGGATATATGGATGGTAGCATGGCTTGGTGAATGCTTGGATATAAGGATGGTTGGATGTTCGCATGGTTTGGGGCATGCTTAGATAGATAGATGTGCTGGATGGTCTGTAAAATGTCTTGTCGGATGCTTTGATAGATGGACATTTTGGCTGGACAGATGGTTGTTTGGCTAGATGGATCTTAATGCAATGTGGAATGTAAGAATACATGACTGGGTGGAAGCTTGGTAAGGGCAATGGATGGATGTTGGGTGGTGGACATTTGGATAGGTGAAGGCTTGTCTGGAGGAGGGATCTAAAGGACGACTGGTTAATACAAGTTATAGATTGTAAGCTCTTTAGTCTGCCTTGGTCATTGTATACTGTGTTCTCCTAGATTGTGATCCCATAAAAATTATCTAAACAAGTCAAAAACCCCTGAACATGTTCAGCACCTCTGATGGGGGGACCTACAGGTCTGTTGCGAGGGGACTCTCTTTATCCCATTCTATCTGGTGGCTTTCACCTCTAAAAGTGAAGCAGGAAAATGAACCTATGAAAGGAATTCATTTCATGAAGTCAGGAACCTTAATAATGTAAGAGCTGAGATCAGTGTCCATCACTAATGGGGGATAATGGAACGATCGGCCGCTGACTCAGGCTGGGGAATGAGATCATACATCAGTAATGTCCGAACACCAGCCCCCCTCCCCCACGGACACCCATAGTGATTGCTGGGTGCAGATGACAGAAGAGGGATGAAGCATGACAGCAGCAGCGGATGGAGGGGCTCATTCACTTCCATCCTTCTTCCTATCCCTGAGCCTGAGACATGAGCAGATCTGGAACAGATGACTATAATGCAGACGTTTACCTCAATTTTCTGCTTCATATATTTGGTTCCATTGCAAAAAAACTAAACAAAACTATATTCTATCCAGTTCAGGGAACCATATGCCAAACAGTGCGTTTCTCATGGGGATCACCTGACCCTCTCACGACTGGGACTTCACCTGGACATGTCGCCACACTGCTAATTGATTTTAACTATTGAGCGACACTTGCAGTCCACAGCAGTGAATGGACTTTTATGCAATCATACGCACTGTCACAGACACTTAATAGTTAAAAACAATCAAAAGTGCTAGAAAAGTTCCAGGTGCAGCCCCCGCCTTAGTGACCTGGGGTTCCTGGCGGCTGAGTGGGTGCTGCACACGGTGCAATCAGATGCCCTAGTGCAGGGAACAGCAACAGCCAGTGCTCCAGCTGTTGTTAAACTACAACTCCCAGCATGCTCCATTCACTTGTAGGTTGACAACAGCTGGAGTGCAGGAGGCCTGGTTACATTCCTTACACTCCCTCATCATCTTCCCGTTTGCTCCACAGCCCCTGATATGTCTTATGGATGAGGGGCCGGACGGCGGACCCCCTGCTGCTGGGTAATGAGCCGCAGCCATCGCAGCCTCCAATCCCAGACAAGCCTTGTTTTCCCATTTTAATAATTTTATCCAAGAGTCAGAGAAATCCCCCAAAACATAAAAAACTGCAAAAATAGTCTTTCAGCACCACTGCTTGCTGTCAGTCCCCAACAGTTGTCTAAACACCATACACTAGGCCTCCATACACAAATGATCTACTGTCCTGAAGCAGCTGATGGACAATGAGTGACTGTCACCATGGACTGACAGCAAGCAGTGGTGCTAGACCAAAGGTTAGATTATGTTCCAGTTTTCATGCTATTTGGGGGATTGGTCGGGGGCTGGAGAGATTTGCTCCTGCATGTGATGTTTGCAGACCCTGTATGTACTGAGGCGCACCCCTCTGGTTTCCCATCGTCCTGATACATTGTGTTACATTCCACCACAATGGATCCTCCCCCAGGGTCCTGTCCCTCCTGCATATATATAAGCGCCCGGAGCAGCAGGTAATATTGCTCTTCTTTCCATTCAGTACCAGAAGATTTATGGGAAGGCTTGAAGGGAGGTCGTGAAACCCCCCCTGCGTATTTACAGCGTCATCTGAAGTTATTCAGTGACTGCGAGTGATGTGGGGCTGTGGAGCCACGGTGGAGGATGACCAAGTCCCAGCACAGATGGGGGAAAAAAATCACTACTTTCCCATCATTTCTGTAAATAGAATTTCACTAACTCATTTATACCTAAAACCAATCAAGTAACCAGAGGACAATGAAGAGTATCAAAAAAGTGATCATACAGGGTGAGGGGTAAATCCTGTGCTCCTGAATCTTCTGGACAGTGGTGCAGCTATAGGGGTAGTGGTGAAGGTAGGTAGAGGGGTAGTGGTGCAGCTATAGGGGTAGTGGTGCAGCTATAGGGGTAGTGGTGCAGCTATAGGGGTAGTGGTGAAGCTCAGTGGTGCAGCTATAGGGGTAGTGGTGAAGCCCAGTGGTGCAGCTATAGGGGTAGTGGTGCAGCTATAGGGGTAGTGGTGAAGCTCAGTGGTGCAGCTATAGGGGTAGTGGTGCAGCTATAGGGGTAGTGGTGAAGCTCAGTGGTGCAGCTATAGGGGTAGTGGTGCAGCTATAGGGGTAGTGGTGAAGCCCAGTGGTGCAGCTATAGGGGTAGTGGTGCAGCTATAGGGGTAGTGGTGCAGCTATAGGGGTAGTGGTGAAGCTCAGTGGTGCAGCTATAGGGGTAGTGGTGAAGCCCAGTGGTGTAGCTATAGGGGTAGTGGTGCAGCTATAGGGGTAGTGGTGAAGCCCAGTGGTGTAGCTATAGGGGTAGTGGTGCAGCTATAGGGGTAGTGGTGAAGCCCAGTGGTGTAGCTATAGGGGTAGTGGTGCAGCTATAGGGGTAGTGGTGAAGCCCGTGGTGCAGCTATAGGGGTAGTGGTGCAGCTATAGGGGTAGTGGTGCAGCTATAGGGGTAGTGGTGCAGCTATAGGGGTAGTGGTGAAGCCCAGTGGTGCAGCTATAGGGGTAGTGGTGCAGCTATAGGGGTAGTGGTGAAGCTCAGTGGTGCAGCTATAGGGGTAGTGGTGCAGCTATAGGGGTAGTGGTGAAGCTCAGTGGTGCAGCTATAGGGGTAGTGGTGCAGCTATAGGGGTAGTGGTGAAGCCCAGTGGTGCAGCTATAGGGGTAGTGGTGCAGCTATAGGGGTAGTGGTGAAGCCCAGTGGTGCAGCTATAGGGGTAGTGGTGCAGCCCAGTAGTGTAGCTATAGGGGTAGTGGTGCAGCTATAGGGGTAGTGGTGAAGCCCAGTGGTGTAGCTATAGGGGTAGTGGTGCAGCTATAGGGGTAGTGGTGAAGCCCGTGGTGCAGCTATAGGGGTAGTGGTGCAGCTATAGGGGTAGTGGTGAAGCCCGTGGTGCAGCTATAGGGGTAGTGGTGCAGCTATAGGGGTAGTGGTGAAGCCCGTGGTGCAGCTATAGGGGTAGTGGTGCAGCTATAGGGGTAGTGGTGCAGCTATAGGGGTAGTACCGGTTACAACTTTTATCTGGACCCCATTCTGAATCACAATTACTTATTACTCTATTGTGAGATGGCCCTCTGTTATTCCTACTAGACATTTATTATTGAATTGCCTACTGGGTGTTACCAGCGGCGCGCAGTCTGACACTCTCCAGTACATGCGGGCAGTGCTATACTGTGCAGGGAGGGACACACCCCAACTGTTAACACCCAGATGGCAATTCAGTAATAAACTTCTAGTAGGAATAGTAGAGGAATAGCAGAACACAGAGTTAGTTGAAACAATGGCCCAGAATTGTAGTTACTAAAACAAACAGACATGTCGGGAGAAGTGACGGGTCATCGGCTGTACAGCTACTACAGGGTCCAGAGGCTGGGGCCCCACTGAGGTGCAGGAAATATTATGTCCAAAGGTGTTTCGGGGGGGCATCCTGTCTCGGATTCTATTCTGAACTCTAATGAAGTCCCTGGTGATATGGGGGAGAGCTGCACCTCTGCCTTAATGCTGGAGCACCACCCGGCACAGTGTATGAGCAGCTTTACCCTCCCGATGATATTTGACAGAAACCAAAAACTTTTCATTCTCCTAATGATTTATTCTTCTGTGCGTCCGGCTCTAGACCTCCCTCTAAACCGGCAGGATGTGCAATAGAAAACCTGGAGAGGAACACTGACCGAAGAGCCGAGCGTCCAGCGATGCAAAATGGAACCAAGTATTGAAAATACTCTTAAAAAGTTACAAAATAAGATGGCACAAAGCGGTGAGCACTTCTCGTCCCTCGCCAGCCGGACTACATGGAGGGCGTCTTATGGTGGTGCTGGGTTTTATTTTTTGGGGGTGCTTCAGTAGACTGCCCATGAAATCCTTCACTTAAAAGAAGGGAACGAGCCCTGAGAATTGCACAGTAACACCCCCATCTCTAGGTCCTGGGACTATTACAGTCTTACGGCGCGGGGCGGCTGTGAACCACATGCAAGATGCTCCGCGGCCTCCTGGTTATTCAGCACTGAGAACTGAAGTTTCCTCAGCAAATATAAAGTGATTGCAATAAATTAAAAATAAAAAAGTGCGCGGTCCACTCTGCGGCGTGCCGCTAGAAATGACATCTTTCTGTTTCTCTTGGGGCGCGCAGTACCCACAGGTACAGCTTGGGGCGCTGTCACAGTCTCTGGCGTTTTCATTGGTAATGGTTGCTGCCACAGTGCTTGTTTACGGTTAAAAAGCTGATGTGCGGTTATACTGTTGGGTGTGCTGATGTCATCACTGGCCAGGAAGGGATCGGGCTCGATGGAGAGGTTGGAAAGATGAGAAGTATTCCTTATTCTACTCATGTGCCACACAATGCATATATGTGTTTATCTGCAAGCTTGGAAAATGCTTCCTACCACGTATGATTTAGAAAGTGAAACGCATTACTGCCTCCCGCAGGACTGGACAATGCTCCCTGCCCCGTTTGAGTTGGAGGCTGAGATGCGTTGCCGCCTCCATAATTCCATGTATACCCGATTTGTAGGCTTAGAAATGGTCTCCTACCACACTGCATTCTTGATTACTAGACTTAGACATTGCCTCCTACCACATTTAGAGAGTGAAACGCGTTATCGTCTCCATAATTTCTTGTATTCTCAATGTGTAGGCTTAGAAATGGTCTCCTACCACACTCGGCGAGTGAAACGCGCTGCCATCTCCATATTTTCTTGTATTCTTGATTTCTAGACTTACACATTGCCTCCTACCATATCTGGAGAGCGAAACGCGTCGTCTCCATAATTGTCGTCTCCATAATTTCTTGTATTCTTGGTTTGTAGACTTAGAAATGGTCTCCAACCATATCTGGAGAGCGAAACGCGTTGCAGTCTCCATATTTCCTTGTATTCTCAATGTGTAGGCTTAGAAATGATCTCCTACCACAGTTGGAGAGTGAAATGAGTAGCCATCTCCATATTTTCTTGTATTCTTGGTTTGTAGACTTAGAAATGGTCTCCTACCATATCTGGAGAGCGAAACGCGTTGTCATCTTAATCATTTTGCCAGCTTGAAAAATGCTTCCCAAGACCTACAAACTGAATAGCGAAACGAGTAGCCACCTCGATCTCTCCTGTAATGACTATGGTTATCTTATTTGCAGTTTTCCGCATTCTTTCTCGGTTGTAGTCGTTGTCAGGGGGGAGGGGGGCTTTTTTTGGCAGTCTGTTATGGCACAGTAAAAGTTTCCACCAATGCAGATTACGGAGCTCCAGGTAACTGAAAAGTCTGCATAAGGCACATGTCTCGAGAACTCCTCTGAAGTAACCAGCTGCTGTCGGTTCTGGTTTACACCCCAGGGCGATAGTGTAACCCCTTCTGTACTGGAGGGGGCAGTCGACACACAGGGCATTGTCCCCTCCAATACAGAAGGGGTCAAAGGTTACTGCTGAGTCAAAATACAAACGAACTTTGGGCTCCAGAGTGGAGATAGAAAGTCAAAGGTCCGTCCCACATTGCAGCCCTCAGCTTGGTTGTGCCATGACAGAGCAATGATCCTCAGGGTTGCCCCATTAGTTTCCTTCTTCAAGTAATGCTTTGTTCTCGTGTTCCTCATCTTTGGTTTCGCAGGGGACTGAGCCGTTCTCTATGATGGAGTGCTGGATGAAGTCAGAGAGAGTCGCCGTGTCTGAGGTGGACATCCTATCGCCCTTGCCGTCCTCCTTCTTCCCTTCATCCACCGAGTATTTTCGGAAGTTCTCATAAATCTTCCCTACATCCTCCGGCAGGTTCTTCTTCAGGTCCTTGTTTTTCCTTTTGGTCAACTTGGACGAGGTGGATCCAAACTTATTGATGATATTGTCTTCGGAGAGGCCTTGGCCATGTAAAGTGTTGAACTGCTCAATCCCCTTTAGTCTTAGGTTGTTGGGTCTGTTGTTTATGCTTTCTTGGGAGGACGCCTTGAAGCGCCCGTTCTCCAGCTCTGCGAACACTGAGCGTTTTTCTGGGGACAGCATGTCAAGAGAGTGAGCTCTCTGGTCGAGCCCCAGCCGCCTGCGCTCCATGCTCCTGATGGTGGCTGCCCTCTGGAGCTTGTCGTGGATCTCTACACTCAGGCGCCTTCGCGTCTCTCTGAATTCGGCCGTCACGTTGGCTTTCCACTCTGCAGCATGTGCCTTGATTTCTCCCACCTAGAGAAAAAGATGAGGACCGGTGACTTCTCATAATGAACCAATACATTGGGGACAACACAAGGACCGCTCTATGGTGCCCTGTGTATCCCTGTCTCGTGCTCAGGATCTGCATTAGATATGATACATTTTGCAAAACCTCAATGTCAATAGGCTGCTGAATAAGCCTACATCCTGAACTTTACTTTCACATAGACTATGAATCAGGGTTCCTGGGGCTGTAGCTAAAGTCTCATGGACCCTGATGCAAAAGTTAAGTTTGGGACCCCCGTGCAACCTCTCCTCGCACTCACCAGCTGCAGACGGTCTGCTCCTTCTCACTAGTGGACAGTGATTATGGGGCAGTTACATCTTCTCTGGAGACGTCCGCTTCCCAATAACAACCACGGTATCCAAGCTGGGAGGAGGCTTCCACACTGTACTGTGCTTTCTACACAATTCTATGCTTGCATTTGCTCTCTGGGGTCATCCAGGGCACGAACAGCCAACTTCAGTCTACCTTGGGCTGCAGGTCCTGATACGGACCTCACTATACACCCTCACTTTAAGCGGTCTCCATACAGCAATCATTTCTGAGCTCCGTGGCCCCCACATGACGGCTCCTGATAGGTCTGACACTGCAGAGTCAATATTCTCAACGACATGACGCCTATCATCCTCAGTGTAACACATGTCAGAGACAAGGGGTCCCAAAGTACAAAGGTCCATCATAGGACCGCCTCGTCGCTGTCCGTAGTGCTGAAGGTCGTGAGCTGCGTCTTCTATACATTTCCTCAGTCTACTTCAATAGGTTTACTGCATCCTCAGGACTGTATATGGTCCCGTGCACTGGGGGGTCCTGCAGCTTGGGGGTCCCAACCTCTATCATAGTGATATCTAATTGTGCAGCTCTGCTATATCTGTACGTGTTACTGAGGAATCAGCGATATTAGTCAGCGACTACTTTACCTCTTCTTTAGTTTTCTTTGATATCACTCGAAGCCAGTCACCAATCATACTGAGGACAGCGGCAAAGTACGCGAGACCAACCAGGATCCAGAACCACACCAGCGGCTTGTACCACTCCCGGTACATTATATTTGTGTTCCCACCTGTAATAGAAGTGCCTCTGAGTTACACAGATTATAATGTGCAAGCAATAGAATAATAATATCCTTCAATATATAAACATATCTTATATCTGTAGAGCGGTGATGTCACTGCTGTATAATATACCTAATATCTGGAGAGCGGTGATGTCACCTCCTGTATAATATAACTGATATCTGGAGAGCGGTGATGTCACCTCCTGTATAATATAACTGATATCAGGAGAGCGGAAATATCACCTCCTGTATAATATAACTGATATCTGGAGAGCGGTGATGTCACTGCTGTATAATATACCTAATATCTGGAGAGCGGTGATGTCACCTCCTGTATAATATAACTGATATCTGGAGAGCGGTGATGTCACCTCCTGTATAATATAACTGATATCTGGAGAGCGGTGATGTCACCTCCTGTATAATATAACTGATATCTGGAGAGCGGTGATGTCACCTCCTGTATAATATCACTGATATCTGGAGACCGGTGATGTCACCTCCTGTATAATATCACTGATATCTGGAGAGCGGTGATGTCACCTCCTGTATAATATCACTGATATCTGGAGAGCGGTGATGTCACCTCCTGTGTAATATAACTGATATCTGGAGGGCGGTGATGTCACCTACTGTATAATATAACTGATATCTGGAGAGCGGTGATGTCACCTCCTGTATAATATAACTGATATCTGGAGAGTGGTGATGTCACCTCCTGTATAATATAACTGATATCTGGAGAGCGGTGATGTCACCTCCTGTATAATATCACTGATATCTGGAGAGCGGTGATGTCACCTCCTGTATAATATCACTGATATCTGGGGAGCGGTGATGTCACCTCCTGTATAATATAACTGATATCTGGAGAGCGGTGATGTCACCTCCTGTATAATATAACTGATATCTGGAGAGCGGTGATGTCACCTCCTGTATAATATAACTGATATCTGGAGAGCGGTGATGTCACCTCCTGTATAATATAACTGATATCTGGGAGCGGTGATGTCACCTCCTGTATAATATCACTGATATCTGGAGAGCGGTGATGTCACCTCCTGTATAATATAACTGATATCTGGAGAGCGGTGATGTCACCTCCTGTATAATATAACTGATATCTGGAGGGCGGTGATGTCACCTCCTGTATAATATAACTGATATCTGGAGAGCGGTGATGTCACCTCCTGTATAATATAACTGATATCTGGAGAGCGGTGATGTCACCTCCTGTATAATATCACTGATATCTGGAGAGCGGTGATGTCACCTCCTGTATAATATAACTGATATCTGGAGAGTGGTGATGTCACCTCCTGTATAATATAACTGATATCTGGAGAGCGGTGATGTCACCTCCTGTATATATAACTGATATCTGGAGAGTGGTGATGTCACCTCCTGTATAAATATAAATGATATCTGGAGAGCGGTGATGTCACCTCCTGTATAATATAACTGATATCTGGAGAGCGGTGATGTCACCTCCTGTATAATATAACTGATATCTGGAGAGCAGGTGATGCCACCTCCTGTATAATATACTGATATCTGGAGAGCGGTGATGTCACCTCCTGTATAATATAACTGATATCTGGAGAGCGGTGATGTCACCTCCTGTATAATATAACTGATACCTGGAGAGCGTGATGTCACCTCCTGTATAATATAACTGATATCTGGAGAGCGTGATGTCACCTCCTGTATAATATCACTGATATCTGGGGAGCGGTGATGTCACCTCCTGTATAATATCACTGATATCTGGAGAGCGGTGATGTCACCTCCTGTATAATATACTGATATCTGGAGCGGTGATGTCACCTCCTGTCTAATATAACGGATATCTGGAGAGCGGTGATGTCACCTCCTGTATAATATCACTGATATCTGGAGAGCGGTGATGTCACCTCCTAATCACTATCTGGATGAGCTTGGGTGATGTACAATCCTGTATAACTGATATCTGGGGAGCGGTGATGTTATTGCCGTTTAATCTATAGAATATAATAGGGGATCATAGGGGGGGGATAAGCCCAGTTGCATGCTGGTCCTGGAGTCCGAGCGCCTGAAGGCCCCCCGGTCACACAAGCTGCTATCGCTCGTTATAAATAGCACATGGTAGATGGGGGACTGTCACAGAATTTGCATTGGGCCCCAGGAGCTTCCAGTGACGCCCCAGGTGACGGCCACAAGTGAACACATGAGCTCCCCCTCGTCACTCTTTTTGGGGCCCCAAGCTGCGTTACTGTCGCCTCCACCAGCAGAACCACTACTCTGAGGAGCAGACGGAAGCGAGTGGCTTATCATCCCTGAAGTCCATCCGGAAACTGCTCAGCAAACACCAAAACCCTTCTACGTCTCCGGGAATAGATTGTTCTGCGCAGCGCGAGTGCAATGCCTCAGAGAGCCGCACCCGGCCTCCGCCACTCGCAGGCCCGTAGTCAAAGGGCTCGCTGCTCGCGCTAATTGGAAGGAACATCATTCATTTAAGGCAGTTTTAATTGGATGAGATAACATCTAATGACTAAGATGGCGGCCGATTCTAACTGTAATCATATAATAAAGTATAATGTGACGCCAAACAATGACACGTCATCACAATAATACACGGTGCTGTGTGCAGGATGACAAATTGTAACATAATAACATGAAACAAAGCAACGTCACTACATGATGAGACAACTAAACATTTCGGCTACTTTCACACTAGCGTTTTAGTTTTCCGGTATTGAGATCCGTCATAGAGGCTCAATATCGGAAAAAACCGCTTCCGTTTTGTCCCAGTTCATTGTCAAAGGGGACAAAACTGAACAGAACAGAACGGAACGCTCCAAAATGCATTCCGTTCCGTTTAGTTGCGTTCCCAGACCGGAGAGCAAACCGCAACATGGTGTAGTTTGCTTTCCGTCCTGGGATGAGGAGCAAGACGGATCCAGCATGACCCCCAATGCAAGTCAATGGGGACGGATCCGTTTTCTCTGCCACAATAGAAAACGGATCCGTCTTGGCGATGTTACAGATAATACAATCCGATCCGTTCATGACGGATGCAGGCGGTTGTATCATCAGTAACGGAAGCGTTTTTGCTGAACCGGATCCAGTAAACCCGCTAGTGTGAAAGTCGCCTAACAGATCTAAAATAAAAAGTAACATCAAATAATACAATAAATAAAACACACGATACAATGTAACAAAACAATAAGAAGGCAAAACACGGGTCAACGTTCAGCACAGCACGAGATCTCATGTTCGGTGCATCGGGGGATATCACTAGGGACGAGCGGATTTCAGATTTTGAAATTCGAGTTCGGGTTGTGGTATAATCTGAAATGCGTTATGGATTCCGTTACCACAGACCATGACGGGAGGCATTCCGTAAAGTCTACGTTATGCGGGCGTCCTGATGCCTGGTGTCAGGGGCTCTTAGTCTCTGTTCACACCACAGCGTTTCCTGCATCAGGCCAGCAAATCATATACAGACCCCAGCAATGGCCGCCCGAGTATTAACCCTGCGTCAGCCTGCGCCTTGTGTCTCATGGATAGTTCATGTAATGATGAGATCAGAGCGGGGGAGGGGCATTTACTGACCGAATAGAAAATGAAAGCGGCTGTTAACTCTTTGTGTCACAGGAGAGCCATCCGCAAGGTGACTAACAGTATAATTCTGGTCCGTAGGGAATCGTTCTGAATATAGGGGAGGGGCTCAGCAGAGCATGACAGGGGTTGTAGTGCTGGGTGGTCCTGAGACAGTATCACACAGGATAGGATTAGATACACAGCTCAGCAGACAGTATCACACAGGAGAGGATTAGATACACAGTTCAGCAGGCAGTATCACACAGGATAGGATTAGATACACAGCTCAGCAGACAGTATCACACAGGATAGGATTAGATACACAGCTCAGCAGGCAGTATCACACAGGATAGGATTAGATACACAGCTCAGCAGACAGTATCACGCAGGATAGGATTAGATACAAAGCTCAGCAGACAGTATCACACAGGATAGGATTAGATACACAGCTCAGCAGACAGTATCACACAGGATAGGATTAGATACACAGCTCAGCAGGCAGTATCACACAGGATAGGATTAGATACACAGCTCAGCAAACAGTATCCACAGGATAGGATTAGATACACAGCTCAGCAGACAGTATCACACAGGATAGGATTAGATACACAGCTCAGCAGGCAGTATCACACAGGACAGGATTAGATGCACAGCTCAGCAGACAGTATCACACAGGAGAGGATTAGATACACAGCTCAGCAGACAGTATCACACAGGATAGGATTAGATACAAAGCTCAGCAGGACGTATCACACAGGATAGGATTAGATACACAGCTCAGCAGGACAGTATCACATAGGATTAGATACACAGCTCAGCAGACCGTATCACACAGGATAGGATTAGATACACAGCTCAGCAGACAGTATCACACAGGATAGGATTAGATACACAGCTCAGGACAGTATCACATAGGATTAGATACACAGCTCAGCAGACAGTATCACACAGGATAGGATTAGATACACAGCTCAGCAGACAGTATCACACAGGATAGGATTAGATACACAGCTCAGCAGACAGTATCACACAGGATAGGATTAGATACACAGCTCAGCAGACAGTATCACACAGGATAGGATTAGATACACAGCAGCAGACAGTATCACACAGGATAGGATTAGATACACAGCTCAGCAGACAGTATCACACAGGATAGGATTAGATACACAGCTCAGCAGACAGTATCACAAGGATTAGATACACAGCTCAGCAGACAGTATCACACAGGATAGGATTAGATACACAGCTCAGCAGACAGTATCACACAGGATAGGATTAGATACACAGCTCAGCAGACAGTATCACACAGGATAGGATTAGATACACAGCTCAGCAGACAGTATCACACAGGATAGGATTAGATACACAGCTCAGCAGACAGTATCACACAGGATAGGATTAGATACACAGCTCAGCAGACAGTATCACACAGGATAGGATTAGATACACAGCTCAGCAGACAGTATCACACAGGATAGGATTAGATACACAGCTCAGCAGACAGTATCACACAGGATAGGATTAGATACACAGCTCAGCAGACAGTATCACACAGGATAGGATTAGATACACAGCTCAGCAGACAGTATCACACAGGATAGGATTAGATACACAGCTCAGCAGACAGTATCACACAGGATAGGATTAGATACACAGCTCAGCAGACAGTATCACACAGGATAGGATTAGATACACAGCTCAGCAGACAGTATCACACAGGATAGGATTAGATACACAGCTCAGCAGACAGTATCACACAGGAGGATTAGATAGCTCAGCAGACAGTATCACACAGGATAGGATTAGATACACAGCTCAGCAGACAGTATCACACAGGATAGGATTAGATACACAGCTCAGCAGACAGTATCACACAGGATAGGATTAGATACACAGCTCAGCAGACAGTATCACACAGGATAGGATTAGATACACAGCTCAGCAGACAGTATCACACAGGATAGGATTAGATGCTCAGCAGCAGTATCACACAGGATAGGATTAGATACACAGCTCAGCAGACAGTATCACACAGGATAGGATTAGATACACAGCTCAGCAGACAGTATCACACAGGATAGGATTAGATACACAGCTCAGCAGACAGTATCACACAGGATAGGATTAGATACACAGCTCAGCAGACAGTATCACACAGGATAGGATTAGATACACAGCTCAGCAGACAGTATCACACAGGATAGGATTAGATACACAGCTCAGCAGACAGTATCACACAGGATAGGATTAGATACACAGCTCAGCAGACAGTATCACACAGGATAGGATTAGATACACAGCTCAGCAGACAGTATCACACAGGATAGGATTAGATACACAGCTCAGCAGACAGTATCACACAGGATAGGATTAGATACACAGCTCAGCAGACAGTATCACACAGGATAGGATTAGATACACAGCTCAGCAGACAGTATCACACAGGATAGGATTAGATACACAGCTCAGCAGACAGTATCACACAGCATCGGATTAGATACACAGCTCAGCAGACAGTATCACACAGGATAGGATTAGATACACAGCTCAGCAGACAGTATCACACAGGATAGGATTAGATACACAGCTCAGCAGACAGTATCACACAGGATAGGATTAGATACACAGCTCAGCAGACAGTATCACACAGGAGAGGATTAGATACACAGCTCAGCAGGGAGTATCACACAGGAGAGGATTAGATACACAGCTCAGCAGACAGTATCACACAGGATAGGATTAGATACACCGCTCAGCAGACAGAATCACACAGGATAGGCTTAGATACACAGTTCAGCAGGCAGTATCACACATGACAAGCTGAGATACAACGTTTCAGCAGACGGTATCACACTTAGATACACATGGACAGGTTCTTTCAGTCACTCACCTGCCACGTAGTCCCCAAAGCCAACAGTCGTTAGTGTAACAACCACAAAATAAATGGACTCCAGCTCCGACCAGCCTTCGATCTGTTTGAAGATGACGGCCGGGATGGTGACGAACACCAGACACCCGGCCACGATGAACAAGATGGTGGAGATGACCCGGATCTTGGTCTGACTCACCTGCTTCTTCTGAAACAAAGAGCCACTGGTTACACGACTAGATACATTGTGTCAATGTACTGCAAACAGAGAGAGCAGAGCTCCCATAATGCACTGCAGCACAGGTACATCGTTACAGCGAATGGTGTAACAAAGCGCAGAAAGTACTCTTCACAAGACACTGAAGCAGCAAGGGGTGACGAGAAGATTTTTAGAGAGGACCCGCTCCTGACATGTCTGTTTTAGTACTACTTGTATTCCCCAAGTAACACAGATGTTCCAGAATGGTTATTACATGGGGATTGAAGTTCGTAAAACAGACATGTCAGGAGAGGTGACCGGTCCACATTAAGTAACACCAGAAGTATTAGTAGTAATAGAGGGGCCAACAACTCCCATCCGGCAAACAAAGTACAAATCTCATCCAAGTCAATATCAAATACAAGGGCGGAAATGTTTCTACATTCATCTAATTGCTGCATTTTCCCGATTTCAGCATAAAATTTGCGCAGTCATAATTTCATCTTCTATTCTGTGCAAACATCTTTCTATTTTTTTTTTTCTTTCCAATTTGCATGGAACATGTAAATGACCCCGTATGCAAATGAGGGAGTAATTGGAAGCAGAAAGGGACTCGGGGGAGCCTCGCGGGAAACGTAAAGTGACTGAGCGGCTCCAAAGACCCGGGGCGACGAGTACAAAATCCGGCTGATCTGATATGTTAGGAGCGTCTGACTCTTCTGACTGTTTCCATGGTGAGCGGCCGGGATTCCTGCTTCTAGATGCTTCAGCAGCAAAACCTCCTGAAAATACTCTTAGGAGAGGGGAGCAATGAAGGTTACAGCTACACCGCGACTTTGAGAACGACACATGTCGCGCGCCGCAGTGTATCAGGCAGCCATAGGAATGAATGAGGTTGCAGCATGAATTGCACGTTTGCTGTGACCACGACACCCAAATAGCAAAAAACCCAGCAGTGGTGAATGTGTTACCCACCAACATCTGTCACACCTGAGCATGCCCTCTACCACTATCCACCAGACAAGGGCACGCTCTGTACCACTAATCACCACACCTGAGCATGCCCTCTACCACTATCCACCAGACAAGGGCATGCTCTGTATCACTAATCACCACACCTGAGCATGCCCTCTACCACTATCCACCAGACAAGGGCATGCTCTGTACCACTAATCACCACACCTGAGCATGCCCTCTACCACTATCCACCAGACAAGGGCATGCTCTGTATCACTAATCACCACACCTGAGCATGCCCTCTACCACTATCCACCAGACAAGGGCACGCTCTGTACCACTAATCACCACACCTGAGCATGCCCTCTACCACTATCCACCAGACAAGGGCACGCTCTGTACCACTAATCACCACACCTGAGCATGCCCTCTACCACTATCCACCAGACAAGGGCACGCTCTGTACCACTAATCACCACACCTGAGCATGCTCTGTACCACTATCCACCAGACAAGGGCATGCTCTGTACCAGTAATCACCACACCTGAGCATGCCCTCTACCACTATCCACCAGACAAGGGCACGCTCTGTACCACTAATCACCACACCTGAGCATGCTCTGTACCACTATCCACCAGACAAGGGCACGCTCTGTACCACTAATCACCACACCTGAGCATGCCCTCTACCACTATCCACCAGACAAGGGCACGCTCTGTACCACTAATCACCACACCTGAGCATGCCCTCTACCACTATCCACCAGACAAGGGCATGCTCTGTACCACTAATCACCACACCTGAGCATGCCCTCTACCACTATCCACCAGACAAGGGCACGCTCTGTACCACTAATCACCACACCTGAGCATGCCCTCTACCACTATCCCCCAGACAAGGGCACGCTCTGTACCACTAATCACCACACCTGAGCATGCCCTCTACCACTATCCACCAGACAAGGGCACGCTCTGTACCACTAATCACCACACCTGAGCATGCCCTCTACCACTATCCACCAGACAAGAGCACGCTCTGTACCACTAATCACCACACCTGAGCATGCCCTCTACCACTATCCACCAGACAAGGGCACGCTCTGTACCACTAATCACCACACCTGAGCATGCCCTCTACCACTATCCACCAGACAAGGGCACGCTCTGTACCACTAATCACCACACCTGAGCATGCCCTCTACCACTATCCACCAGACAAGGGCACGCTCTGTACCACTAATCACCACACCTGAGCATGCCCTCTACCACTATCCACCAGACAAGGGCACGCTCTGTACCACTAATCACCACACCTGAGCATGCCCTCTACCACTATCCACCAGACAAGGGCATGCTCTGTACCACTAATCACCACACCTGAGCATGCCCTCTACCACTATCCACCAGACAAGGGCACGCTCTGTACCACTAATCACCACACCTGAGCATGCCCTCTACCACTATCCACCAGACAAGGGCACGCTCTGTACCACTAATCACCACACCTGAGCATGCCCTCTACCACTATCCACCAGACAAGGGCACGCTCTGTACCACTAATCACCACACCTGAGCATGCCCTCTACCACTATCCACCAGACAAGGGCACGCTCTGTACCACTAATCACCACACCTGAGCATGCCCTCTACCACTATCCACCAGACAAGGGCACGCTCTGTACCACTAATCACCACACCTGAGCATGCCCTCTACCACTATCCACCAGACAAGGGCACGCTCTGTACCACTAATCACCACACCTGAGCATGCCCTCTACCACTATCCACCAGACAAGGGCATGCTCTGTATCACTAATCACCACACCTGAGCATGCTCTGTACCACTAATCACCACACCTGAGCTTGCTCTCTACCACGATTTACTGCAAAAAAAAGCATCTCTATGAATATCCACTACACACGAGAAAGCTGTGTACCAATAATAACCACACGTGAGCATGCCCTCTACCACTACTCACTAAACATGAGCATGCCCTCTACCACTATCCACTACACAACAGCATGCTCTGTACCAATAATAAACACACATGAACATGTCCTCTACCGCTATCCACTACACAAGAGCATGCCCTCTACCACTACTCACTAAACAAGGGCATGCTCTCTACCACTACTCACTAAACATGAGCATGCTCTCTACCACTACTCCCTAAACATGAGCATGCCCTCTACCACTACTCATTAAACATGAGCATGCCCTCTACCACTACTCACTAAACATGAGCATGCCCTCTACCACTACTCACTAAACATGAGCATGCCCTCTACCACTACTCATTAAACATGAGCATGCTCTCTACCACTACTCATTAAACATGAGCATGCTCTCTACCACTACTCATTAAACATGAGCATGCTCTCTACCACTACTCACTAAACATGAGCATGCTCTCTACCACTACTCATTAAACATGAGCATGCTCTCTACCACTACTCATTAAACATGAGCATGCTCTCTACCACTACTCACTAAACATGAGCATGCTCTCTACCACTACTCATTAAACATGAGCATGCTCTCTACCACTACTCACTAAACATGAGCATGCTCTCTACCACTACTCACTAAACAAGAGCATGCCCTCTACCACTACTCACTAAACATGAGCATGCTCTGTACCACTAACCACCAAACATGAGCATGCTCTGTACCACTACTCACTAAACATGAGCATGCCCTCTACCACTAACCACCAAACATGAGCATGTCCTCTACCACTACTCACTAAACATGAGCATGCCCTCTACCAATACTTACTAAACAAGAGAATGCTCTCTACCACTACTCACTAAACATGAGCATGCTCTCTACCACTAACCACCAAACATGAGCATGCCCTCTACCACAATGGACCATACATGAGCATGCCCTCTACCACAATGGACCATACATGGTCATGTTCTGTACCACTATATACCACATTTCAGCTTGTTGCCTACAGACCCTGAGCCAGCAAGGAAATGTGAGGTCCTACAACCTCATAGCTGTCAGGAGACCAGCAGAACTATGAATGCAGCTCTGGCTGTGTGAATGAAGTATAGGACATAATGTTATACAAGATCAGTGCAAGATGAAATAAAGAAAATCATTTCCAGAATTACGCAGTATCGCAGTTTAACCTATAAAATGATGTTTAAAAGTGTCACTTGAGATTCCAGGCATAGAGGAGTAGTCCTATCACTCTGCACTGGTCGCCTCCATCTTTCCTGGTTTGACCACACCCACAGTGACATCATTCCTATCTGTGATGATGTCACACTTCGCCCACCCCTGTGTTTTGTACACCAGACCCTCCTATGACCCTGTCGCCTTTATTCTTTACGTCACTGACCCCCCGCAGGGGATCACAAGGCATTAACGAGGACTTTATACGAATAATTGGCGCTTTTCTGTTCTACTTCATTCTATAAAGGTCACCACGTCTGGGGTCCACACACCACGAGCTCAATTTACAGACTGGTCCCACTGGTCCCTGTGCTGCGTCTTCTAAGACCTCCACAGTCCGGCTCATGAAATATAAATACCATATTTTACAGATCTCTGCTCATTAGGATAACAGCCTCGGCTGGAGTGAAGTGGCCCCGCTGAATCTGAGGGGCTGGTTCTGTTTAATAAGGGCCCGACAGTGGGAAGCCTGATCCCGGATCTTAGCGACGCCGCGGAGCTTACACTCACATGTTCATCGTCTATGCAGAGAATGAAGGTAACAGAATTACAAACGTGCCGAACTTTCTTGCCCTGAATCTGCAGTTTGGGAAAAGTTTAGGTCACCCCCATATATATCAAATGTGTATGGGCACTTTAAATGATCCTGAATAACCAAACGCCACCTACAGGTTACACAAAGTAACTGCGCCTCCGTAGAAAACCTGCAAAGTTCTTTCTACAAATCCGTCATTTCTCCACAGAAGAACAGAATATGGTATTGGGCGTCACCAGAAATAATCTAGATATAGTGATCCTTACCCTAAAGACTTTCTCCACTCTCGCGATGCTTTTGCCAAAAATGGTGCCCAGTTGGTCTCCAATACCAGCCAACAAGAAACCAAAGAGAGGTATTCCGAATATAGCATATAGGATGCAGAAAATCTTCCCGCCTTCTGTGCTGGGTGCAATGTTCCCATAACCTGGTGAAAGAACACAGGTGAAGGGACAGGGTGAGCCGATGACGCCCTTACAATGAGTAATATCGGACCAGGTCACACATAATGCAGATTGTACCTGACCCTGCGTTCTTCTAGGCTTCAGTGCTACAGCCCAGAGACCTCCACAAGAAGGCGGCCAAAAAGGTCTCCACTTTTCCTAAACTGGGAGGACGGTGACTAATTTCTGCACCAATACATTTACTCTACAGCTCTGCATATTAGATCAGTCTCTCATGACATATTCATGTTTGCTGCTAATAAAATTGTGGAAATGTGTAATCCAAAAACTATGAAAGGCTATAAAATTGGTATAAAAAGTGGAATTTTGAAAAGCAAAGTCAAATGGATTAAAAGGGACAGCGAGGTGGCCGGACCGGGGAATGGGAGAGAAAGAAAGAAGAACGGTGGGCGACGTAACTCACCTATGGTAGTGATCACCGTCCCCGCAAAAAAGAAGGAGCTACCCAGATCCCAGTGGCTGCTGCTGTTCGAGTAGTTCCCAATAGGATTGACGCCGGCGTTGTCAGCATCAATGGCTTTCTGAGGAAAGAAAAGAGATGAATGATGATAAATGCAGTAAAAGAATTAAGAGCAATGAAGAACATGAAGCAAAAATGACATATGCGTCAGACAGAGGCATAAAACGTGATGGGAACCCAGTCTCAATGACCATTATGCAAGACTCTGAGACGCATATTTTTCTAAAAGGCTTTCTTATCTGATTACATATAAGACATAGAGCGTTCAGACAAATCATTATTAACATTAGTGCCTCCTATGTACAAGAATATAACTACTATAATACTGCCCCTATGTACAAGAATATAACTACTATAATACTGCCCCTATGTACAAGAATATAACTACTATAATACTGCCCCTATGTACAAGAATATAACTACTATAATACTTCCTCCTATGTACAAGAATATAACTACTATAATACTGCTCCTATGTACAGGAATATAACTACTATAATACTGCTCCTATGTACAGGAATATAACTACTATAATACCGCTCCTATGTACAAGAATATAACTACTATAATACTGCCCCCTATGTACAAGAATATAACTACTATAATACTGCTCCTATGTACAAGAATATAACTACTATAATACTGCCCCTATGTACAAGAATATAACTACTATAATACTGCCTCCTATGTACAAGAATATAACTACTATAATACTGCTCCTATGTACAAGAATATAACTACTATAATACTGCTCCTATGTACAAGAATATAAATACTATAATACTGCCCCTATGTACAAGAATATAACTACTATAATACTGCTCCTATGTACAAGAATATAACTACTATAATACTGCTCCTATGTACAACAGTATAACTACTATAATACTGCTCCTATGTACAAGAATATAACTACTATAATACTGCTCCTATGTACAAGAATATAACTACTATAATACTGCTCCTGTGTACAAGAATATAACTACTATAATACTGCCTCCTATGTACAGGAATATAACTACTATAATACTGCCTCCTATGTACAGGAATATAACTACTATAATACTGCCTCCTATGTACAAGAATATAACTACTATAATACTGCCTCCTATGTACAAGAATATAACTACTATAATACTGCTCCTATGTACAAGGATATAACTACTATAATACTGCTCCTATGTAGAAGAATATAACTACTATAATACTGCTCCTATGTACAAGAATATAACTACTATAATACTGCCCCTATGTACAATGAATATAACTACTATAATACTGCCCCTATGTACAAGAATATAACTACTATAATACTGCCGACTATGTACAAGAATATAACTACTATAATACTGCTTCTGTGTACAAGAATATAACTACTATAATACTGCCTCCTATGTACAAGAATATAGCTACTATAATACTGCTCCTATGTACAAGAATATAACTACTATAATACTGCCTCATATGTACAAGAATATAACTACTATAATACTGCTCCTATGTACAAGAATATAACTACTATAATACTGCCTCCTATGTACAAGAATATAACTACTATAATACTGCTCCTATGTACAAGAATATAACTACTATAATACTGCTCCTATGTACAAGAATATAACTACTATAATACTGCCTCCTATGTACAAGAATATAGCTACTATAATACTGCTCCTATGTACAAGAATATAACTACTATAATACTGCCTTCTATGTACAAGAATATAACTACTATAATACTGCTCCCTATGTACAAGAATATAACTACTATTATACTGCCTCTTATGTACAAGAATACATCTACTATAATACTGCTCCTATGTACAGGAATATAACTACTATAATACTGCTCCTATGTACAGGAATATAACTACTATACTACTGCCTCCTATGTACAAGAATATAACTACTATAATACTGCTCCTATGTACAAGAATATAACTACTATAATACTGCTCCTATGTACAAGAATATAATTACTATAATACTGCTCCTATGTACAGGAATATAACTAATATAATACTGCTCCTATGTACGAGAATATAACTGCTATAATACTGCCTCCTATGTACAAGAATATAACTACTATAATACTGCCCCCTATGTACAAGAATATAACTACTATAATACTGCTCCTATGTACAAGAATATAACTACTATAATACTGCTCCTATGTACAGGAATATAACTACTATAATACTGCTCCTATGTACAAGAATATAACTACTATAATACTGCCTCCTATGTACAAGAATATAATTACTATAATACTGCTCCTATGTACGAGAATATAACTACTATAATACTGCTCCTATGTACGAGAATATAACTACTATAATACTGCCTCCTATGTACAGGAATATAACTACTATAATACTGCTCCTATGTACAGGAATTTTTCCAATAGAAAAATTGCATTTGGGGCTGTCTTTGGAGTAAACCATTGGCCACTAAGGTTAATGTCTTAGGCTTTGAATGAATTGAACTTTATGGATGATATGGGGGTTGGGTCTTGAGGATAATTTCCTCTGTTGCGCCCACGGAACCCCAGGTCGACACTGGATAGAAAAATCTCTTTAAGAAGAGTAGAAGAGATTTGGAGAAATATTATTGATAGCCGGTGTTTTGGTGACTACATTGTGAGTTAAAAAGCGTGAACTTCAAACTAATACATTGTAACAGAAGAGTAGAAAGGTTTTGATGTTGCTGCTGATGTGTTTAGTTTACAGAGCATTGTCTGGATTGGATGTAAATGTAACAAATCTTCAGCTGAGAGCAGGAGTAGCTGTGTATGCCTCTGAATGGAAACAAGAGTGGTCTCATTCACTGACAGCAAGAAAGATATAGAAAATATAAAGAAATCAAAACACTAAATAAACTAGAACGTTGTAGAACTTTTTACTTAAAGGGGTACTCCAGTAATTAAATGTTATGCCCCATCCACTGGATAGCGGATAAGTAACGGATTAGCGGGTGTCTGACTTCTGGGACCCGTGAAGTCCTGCAGCCAATAAGAACCTTGTCTGATAAGAACATTCATTCCTTTGTGCCCTTCATGTCGTCATTTTTCTTTGGGATAAATCTTGTGTCGTTGATCGGACAGGAGAACATGAACTGAACACCTGCACCGATGAGGCTATTATGGGCTGGCGCCTCGATCACTCAGGAGCAGCCGTGCATGAAGGGTCTTCATCTCAGCAACGTGCCGCATCATCAGGAAGCGAGCTACAGAGAAATCTCACCTAATACCGCGGCGGGGTTCTGCCACAACATGTCGCTGGGATGTAGTGCTCCACTGCAGGGTGAGAGATGTTCCTGGCATCAGGATGTGTAATCCCCGCCGGGTGCTGTTTACTTCCAGCCTGCACCGTCACTCCGTCTGAACGCCTGCCTTTACGGGCAGGATCCTGCTGCTGCATTGCAGTATAGAACTGAAGCCAGGGGCGCTCAGACATCAGCACCCAGCAAGACTCTACACCGCCGATCCCCGCAGGAGGGGAACCACCGACCGCACCTGCTCAGCATGATGGAAACTTTCCACTGACAAACTGAATATTGGTTTTACCAGATCCGGTAATCCGGCAAAAAAATCCCAGAGCAAGAATGTACCGTACTGACGGGAAGAACTTGATCAGCTATTCGGGAGTCGCTCCACCGCCAGAAACCGGCATCAGAACTACACAGCTCCGACAACCCACTGGGAGCAGCACTAGTAATGAGCTCCCTCCACTACAAGGTTGTCAGAGCCGGTTAGTTCCCCTGCACCTAGCGGGGGAGCGGCGTGTCGTACACTCATCAATCAGCTAGCGATGGCTATCCTGAGGACTGGTCATCACTAGTGTTAAGCGAACCTGTGTTTTCAAGTTGGGCGTTCAGGTTTGGGTTATCTAAGAATCCCTTTATGGATTTCACCACCACGGAGCATAACGAAATTCTGTGACGGCGTGCACCGCGGACGCCTATAACAGGAACTCCGAAGTCTATGGCCAGTACATACAGTGAGGAACAGAAGTATTGAACACCCTGCGATTTTGCAAGTTCTCCTACTTAGAAATCATGGAGGGTCTGACATTCACATTGCAGGGGCATATTAACCTGAGAGACAGAATAAAAAAAAAGAAAGAAAACATAAATAAATAAATAAATAAATAAATAAGGAAATCAGATTATATGATTTTTAAAGAATGTATTTGTCTTGCACGGCTGAACAGAAGTATTTGAACACCTGAGAAGATCCGTGTTAATATTTGGTCCAGAAGCCTTTGGTCAGACGTCTCCTGTAGTTCTTGACCAGGTTTGCAGACGCTGCAGCAGGGGTTTTGGCCCGCTCCTCCACACAGATCTCCTCTACATCTGTCAGGTTTCAGGGCTGTCGCCGAGCAACACAGAGTTTCAGCTCCCTCCAAAGATGTTCTATTGGATTTAGGTCTGGAGACTGGCTAGGCCACTCCAGAACCTTGATATGCTTCTTACGGAGCCACTCCTTGGCTATCCTGGCTGTGTGCTTCGGGTCGTTGTCATGTTGGAAGACCCAGCCACCACCCATCTTTAATGCTCTGACTGAGGGAAGGAGGTTGTTTCTCAAAATCTCACAATAAATGGCCCCATTCATCCTCTCCTTAATACAGTGCAGTCGTCATGTCCCCTTCACAGAAAAGCCCCCCCCAAACCATGATGTTACCCCCCCTCCCCCATGCTTCACAGTAGGGATGGTGTTCTTGGGATGCAACTCATCCTTCTTTTTCCTCCAAACACAACGAGTGAAGTTTAGACCAAAAAGTTCTTCTTTGGTCTCATCTGACCACATGATCTGAAACCATGACGGCGTAGTGTTCTACCGACCGTGACCTTTGAAACTGTGGTCCCAGCTCTCCTCATGTCATTGACCAGCTCCTCCCTTGTAGTTCTGGGCCGATTCCTCACCTTCCTTATCATCAGTGATACCCCATGAGGTGAGATCTTGCATGGAGCCCCAGTCCGAGGAGACTGACCGTCGTCTTTAGCCTCTTCTGTTTTCTAACAATTGCTCCAACAGTTGATCTATTTTCACCAGGCTGCTTGGCAATTGCCCCGTAGCCCTTTCCAGCCTTGTGGAGGGCCACAATTATGTCTCTGGTGTCTTCTGACCGCTCTTTGGTCTTGCCCATGGTAGTAGTTGGCGTCTGATTGACTGTGGGGTGGACAGGGGTCTTTACAGAGCTCAGACAGGTAGACTTTTTAAAGGCACAGTAACAGGTCTTTGAGAGCCCGAATTCTTGCCGTTTCTCAGGTGTTCAGATACTTCTGTTCAGCAGCAAGACAAAGACATTCTATACAAATCATACAATGTGGTTTCCTAAATTTCTTTTTAAAATTCTGTCTCTCAGATGGGAACACACCTACAATGTGAATGTCAGACCCTCCATGATGTCTAAGTGGGAGAACGTGCAAAATCGCAGGGTGTTCAATACTTCTGTTCCTCACTGTATGATATATAAACAATGGGAAACAGTCGGCACTCCTCTCTTGTGTCGTGGTGCTCGCGTCCAGGGTATGAAAAGACCTGCTTCAATATTCAGAAAAAATGGGCTGGCGCCTCGAGTAATGCTGTATCCATGCTTTGAATAAAGCCAACAAATTCTTCAAACAGTGAATACTGTATGATATATGATATGAGAACTCGAATCCGAACCTTGTACACCGAACTTGAAAGCAAACACTAGTCATCATTAAGAGAAAGCCTGGACAACTCCAACTCCTTCCTTCCGTATTACACCCTCCCCTTGTATCTACCTCTTTTTTCATTCCTTCCTCATTCCTTCTTCCTCCCTTATTACTGTCTACTGGGCTCATTCTGTCTTCCCTCTCTTCTTACTCTATTTCCTACTTCCCTCATTCCTCCACTCTTCCTGCTGTACTTCTTACTTTCCTCATGTCTTCCTTCCTCATTCCTCCGCTCTTCCTTCTGTACATCCTACTTCCCTCATTCCTCCGCTCTTCCTTCTGTACATCCTACTTCCCTCATTCCTCCGCTCTTCCTGCTGTACTTCTTACTTTCCTCATTTCTTCCTTCCTCATTCCTCCGCTCTTCCTTCTGTACATCCTACTTCCCTCATTCCTCCGCTCTTCCTGCTGTACTTCTTACTTTCCTCATTTCTTCCTTCCTCATTCCTCCGCTCTTCCTTCTGTACATCCTACTTCCCTCATTCCTCCGCTCTTCCTTCTGTACATCCTACTTCTCTCATTCCTCCGTTCTTTCTTTCTCCCATACTTCCTCAATTCTCTTTTCCCTCCATTTTCTTGCTTCCGGCTTCGCTCACTGTTTGCCTCCTTCACTCATCCTCCTTTTCATAGTTTCTACTTCTTTTTTCACCTTCCATTTTCAGAATCAAAATGATTTTATTGTTTTATGTAAATGAATCTTAAATGGATTTTCCAAGATTCAAATATTGATGCCCAGTCCTCAGGCCACCTGCCCAGATGGTTCTGTATGGATCTAAGCAAGGATGGGAATTATCGGACTCTTTCCGCTCTACCTTTCTCAAGTCTCTTCCTGCAGAATCTATCGCTGGCAATCTCACCTTTGCAACTGATGTGTACAGGTCTTAGAGATATAAGTCATGTCCAAGCGTGACGTTTTAACAGTATTCCCCTCACTGCAGTAAAGTCTAAATAGCTTAGTTAGCAGGATATCGTCCCTACTCCAGTGTCAGCTGTGCAGATTTCTGAGCCTCCTTGTCTCTCTCTCCTTTTTATAGATCATGCAGAGATCGGTCAGTCTCTGTAGAGGAATGCAGCACATGAAGTTGCTTCCTCTCCGTGCTTACTCCAGGCTAGAACTCTCTAGACTCAGCAAGGGGCAGATCCAGGATCCACACCCAAGCTTCCTCTAGGTTCAGTGCCAGAGTTAATTAACTCTGTCCCTTCCATACATCACCATACTTTGTATACAGAGCATAGAATGACATTAAATAGCATGACAAGCTTAAAACGGCAAATCATTTGCAAGTGACCCCTGCTCCGGGGTACTGCACGTCCAGTGTATACAATGTATCAGTCGGGAGTCCGACACTTGTGTCTCCGCTAGGAGCAGCACTGGATATTGTAGGTTTGCAGCCACTGAATGCACACAAGGATTTTCAGCATTAGTTCACCCCTCCTAATTTTGCAGCCAGATCTGCAGCAGTGAGGGGGCTGCCTGGCACATGCAGCAGAGGTAGTGCTGCCAACTTCAGTGCGTAGAGTGGGTGGCAGTCGGGGAAGTGATCTCTTGGGCTACAAATGCCCCTTCCTGCAAACCTCAATGACAATAAGCAGCATATTAACTGTGTAACTATAAATGTATCCACAGCTGCCGCCAGGTAATTGTATACATATGTACATTACATCCAGATACCTGCTGACAACCGACTCCCCACTAAATCCCTGCACTGATCGCTGCAGATTCAGGTGGTGACGAGCAGTAAGTATAAACGGTGTATTAATCCTCCAAACACGGGTAATACGCGAGCGGAGGGGGGAAAATCCGACTGTATGAAAACATGTTATTAACTGCTACTGAGTCACAAGGACAACAAAGCGGCGTCCTGGGAATCATCCATAATCTCCATCTGCTAATTATAATCAGTGATCTATGTATAGAGGTGTATAATGCAGGGGCGTAACTACCAGGGCAGCAAGCGTTGCAGCTGCTGTGGGGCCCAATAACCAAGGGGGCCCATCTCCACTCCAGGATACGGACAATGGAAACATGCATTTCTTTTTGTATTCTTTCTGTGCTGTGACATCAGCGATTTATTTCTGTACATTACCGTCCGTTTATTCACTCTGTTGTGACTTGACTGTCAGCCTCTATATAATATATGTTATTAGAGGACAGCGACATCTCCTCACCTCCCAGCAGCCTCTATATAATATATATTAGAGGACAGTGTGATCTCCTCACCTCCCAGCAGCCTCTATGTAATATATATTAGAGGACAGTGACATCTCCTCACCTCCCAGCAGCCTCTATATAATATATATTAGAGGACAGTGACATATCCTCACCTCCCAGCAGCCTCTATGTAATATATATTAGAGGACAGTGACATCTCCTCACCTCCGAGCAGCCTCTATATAATATATATTAGAGGACAGTGTGATCTCCTCACCTCCCAGCAGCCTCTATGTAATATATATTACAGGACAGTGTGATCTCCTCACCTCCCAGCAGCCTCTATGTAATATATATTAGAGGACAGTGTGATCTCCTCACCTCCCAGCAGCCTCTATGTAATATATATTAGAGGACAGTGTGATCTCCTCACCTCCCAGCAGCCTCTATGTAATATATATTACAGGACAGTGTGATCTCCTCACCTCCGAGCAGCCTCTATATAATATATATTAGAGGACAGTGTGATCTCCTCACCTCCCAGCAGCCTCTATGTAATATATATTACAGGACAGTGTGATCTCCTCACCTCCCAGCAGCCTCTATGTAATATATATTAGAGGACAGTGTGATCTCCTCACCTCCCAGCAGCCTCTATGTAATATATATTAGAGGACAGTGACATCTCCTCACCTCCCAGCAGCCTCTATGTAATATATATTAGAGGACAGTGTGATCTCCTCACCTCCCAGCAGCCTCTATATAATATATATTAGAGGACAGTGACATCTCCTCACCTCCCAGCAGCCTCTATGTAATATATATTAGAGGACAGTGACATCTCCTCACCTCCCAGCAGCCTCTATATAATATATATTAGAGGACAGTGACATCTCCTCACCTCCCAGCAGCCTCTATATGTAATATATATTAGAGGACAGTGACATCTCCTCACCTCCCAGCAGCCTCTATATAATATACATTAGAGGACAGTGTGATCCCCTCACCTCCCAGCAGCCTCTATGTAATATATATTAGAGGACAGTGTGATCCCCTCACCTCCCAGCAGCCTCTATGTAATATATATTAGAGGACAGTGTGATCTCCTCACCTCCCAGCAGCCTCTATGTAATATATATTAGAGGACAGTGTGATCTCCTCACCTCCCAGCAGCCTCTATGTAATATATATTAGAGGACAGTGTGATCTCCTCACCTCCCAGCAGCCTCTATGTAATATATATTAGAGGACAGTGACATCTCCTCACCTCCCAGCAGCCTCTATGTAATATATATTAGAGGACAGTGACATCTCCTCACCTCCCAGCAGCCTCTATGTAATATATATTAGAGGACAGTGACATCTCCTCACCTCCCAGCAGCCTCTATGTAATATATATTAGAGGACAGTGACATCTCCTCACCTCCCAGCAGCCTCTATGTAATATATATTAGAGGACAGTGACATCTCCTCACCTCCCAGCAGCCTCTATGTAATATATATTAGAGGACAGTGACATCTCCTCACCTCCCAGCAGCCTCTATGTAATATACATTAGAGGACAGTGAGATCTCCTCACCTCCCAGCAGCCTCTATGTAATATATGTTATTAGAGGACAGTGTGATCCCCTCACCTCCCAGCAGCCTCTATGTAATATACATTAGAGGACAGTGTGATCTCCTCACCTCCCAGCAGCCTCTATGTAATATACATTAGAGGACAGTGAGATCTCCTCACCTCCCAGCAGCCTCTATGTAATATATATTAGAGGACAGTGACATCTCCTCACCTCCCAGCAGCCTCTATGTAATATATATTAGAGGACAGTGACATCTCCTCACCTCCCAGCAGCCTCTATGTAATATACATTAGAGGACAGTGAGATCTCCTCACCTCCCAGCAGCCTCTATGTAATATATGTTATTAGAGGACAGTGTGATCCCCTCACCTCCCAGCAGCCTCTATGTAATATACATTAGAGGACAGTGTGATCTCCTCACCTCCCAGCAGCCTCTATGTAATATACATTAGAGGACAGTGAGATCTCCTCACCTCCCAGCAGCCTCTATGTAATATATATTAGAGGACAGTGACATCTCCTCACCTCCCAGCAGCCTCTATGTAATATACATTAGAGCAGTGTTTCCCAACTAGTGTGCCTCCAGCTGTTGCAAAACTACAACTCCCAGCATGCCCGCACAGCCAAAGGCTGTCCAGGCATGCTGGGAGTTGTAGTTTTGCAACAGCTGGAGGCACACTGGTTGGGAAACACTGCATTAGAGGACAGTGTGATCTCCTCACCTCCCAGCAGTCTCTATGTAATATATATTAGAGGACAGTGTGATCTCCTCACCTCCCAGCAGCCTCTATGTAATATATATTAGAGGACAGTGTGATCCCCTCACCTCCCAGCAGCCTCTATGTAATATATATTAGAGGACAGTGACATCTCCTCACCTCCCAGCAGTCTCTATGTAATATATATTAGAGGACAGTGTGATCTCCTCACCTCCCAGCAGCCTCTATGTTATATATATTAGAGGACAGTGTGATCTCCTCACCTCCCAGCAGCCTCTATGTAATATACATTAGAGGACAGTGACATCTCCTCACCTCCCAGCAGCCTCTATATAATATATATTAGAGGACAGTGTGATCCCCTCACCTCCCAGCAGCCTCTATGTAATATACATTAGAGGACAGTGACATCTCCTCACCTCCCAGCAGCCTCTATATAATATATATTAGAGGACAGTGTGATCTCCTCACCTCCCAGCAGCCTCTATGTAATATATATTAGAGGACAGTGACATCTCCTCACCTCCCAGCAGCCTCTATGTAATATATAGTAGAGGACAGTGACATCTCCTCACCTCCCAGCAGCCTCTATGTAAAATATATTAGAGGACAGTGACCTCTCCTCACCTCCCAGCAGCCTCTATGTAATATAGATTAGAGGACAGTGTGATCTCCTCACCTCCCAGCAGCCTCTATGTAATATATATTAGAGGACAGTGTGATCTCCTCACCTCCCAGCAGCCTCTATGTAATATATATTAGAGGACAGTGTGATCCCCTCACCTCCCAGCAGCCTCTATGTAATATATATTAGAGGACAGTGTGATCTCCTCACCTCCCAGCAGCCTCTATGTAAAATATATTAGAGGACAGTGACCTCTCCTCACCTCCCAGCAGCCTCTATGTAATATAGATTAGAGGACAGTGTGATCCCCTCACCTCCCAGCAGCCTCTATGTAATATATATTAGAGGACAGTGACATCTCCTCACCTCCCAGCAGCCTCTATGTAATATATATTAGAGGACAGTGTGATCTCCTCACCTCCGAGCAGCCTCTATGTAATATATATTAGAGGACAGTGTGATCTCCTCACCTCCCAGCAGCCTCTATGTAATATATATTAGAGGACAGTGTGATCTCCTCACCTCCCAGCAGCCTCTATGTAATATATATTAGAGGACAGTGACATCTCCTCACCTCCCAGCAGCCTCTATGTAATATATATTAGAGGACAGTGTGATCTCCTCACCTCCCAGCAGCCTCTATGTAATATATGTTATTAGAGGACAGTGACATCTCCTCACCTCCCAGCAGCCTCTATGTAATATATATTAGAGGACAGCGACATCTTCTCACCTTCCACTACTCTGCTGACTTGCATTTGGGTGACGGGAAATGTTCACAGACCTCACTTGTCCCCAAAAATTCTGTCTACAGTAATAAAATAAAGAATGGGAGAGGGTGGGGATAGGAGGGCGATGCAGCTGTGAGAGGGGAGGAGGAGGAGGAGGAGGAGAAGTGGAGACATCTGATTGGTCTAGAGAGCTATGGACAACAACATGTGATGTCAGAGCAACAGGAAACTGCAGTAAAGTGGGAGCAACCATCACCCCAAGAACAGCATGCCCCCTCTGAATGCACATATCCAGCCTGGCCTGTAGGTGACATACATATCTGCACAGGTATTGCCGCATGTCCATATTGCGGTTTCCGGGGCAATTATGCAAGTAGTTGTACGAGTTGTTACCTTAATGAGGGCCTCCAGCTCCTGCTGGGAAACGCACGGGTGCATCTGCAGGAAATCCAGCTTCTCTTGGGCGATCGTGCTTTTTTGGCTGCTTTCAAAAGGCTGCTCAAGAGCTCGGAAGACGAGGCCTCCGCTGACCAGATAGACCACCACCACCACGAAGATGGCCAAGACTGTCTTCCACTTCATGACGGAGTGTAGACCGCTGGAGGTGTTGTCCATCGATGTCACCATAGTAGTCCGGGAACATATAGACATTCTAGGGGTCGAACTAGGCGTAGGGTGATGCCCGTTTGGCTTCGGATCAGACGGGGGGACAGGAGGAGGGGCAGGTGAGGGCACAGTCGATGGCACAGCCACTGCAAGAAAAGGACAAGAGTAATTGGCAACTGTTACATTGTTACAGAATGATGTTAGTGAGCTTCCTAATGGAAGGGGGGCTGGGGGGGTCCTCACCGTATGTCGGCCACACACAGGGATATACAGTCCGTGATATAGGACAAGGAAGAAGTGATCATGGGGGTCTGGGAGGTTCTTGCACTTCTGCCACTTATCCCATTGAGAAACTCTACTGGGGACAATAGATGTCATTTATTTGAACAGTCGATGGACAGACTGCAGGTGGAGTGACCCTTTAAGATAACTTTTCTCAGACTGCAAGGGGAACAAACAAGGTCAGCTCAGCGGATGAGGCTGCGGATCCCCACAGAGGAGACCTTCCGAGATTCAGGACGCCATGTTCCTCGCCTCTTCCTGCTCAGGTTCATGAAACATTAAATGTTAATCAGTCACAGGGCACAACGTACAACTGTACAGCGAGGAGGCACAGGAATCGTCTCCCTCGTAACAAACCTATATATTAATGCACATCTTACCCACATATAACCGCCAAATGGGCAGGATCTCGATCAATACAACCTACACAGCCTATAGTATCCTGGGATGATGTAGATATAACCGCCATACTATATACAGTGCATTCAGAAAGTCTTCAGACCCTGTTCACTCTTGTGCTAAAATCATGTCTCGTTGTGCGGAGGCTCGGATCTGGAGAAGACCTTTCTGCTGCACCGAGTTCCCAGGAGCACAGCGGCCTCCAGAATTCTTACATGGAAGAAGAAGAACATCCAGGACTTTTCCTAGAGCTACTGCCCCCGAACTAAGTATTCGGGGAGAAGGGACTTGGAAGAGAAGTGACCAATGGTCCCTCTGGCTGAGCTCAGAAGATCCGGTGTGCAGATGGGAGAAACTGCAGTCTCCACCAGTCCAGGCTTCATGGCAGAGCGGCCAGAAAAAAGGTCTCTCCTCTGCAAGAAAGCCACCTGGAATTTGTAAATAAGCACCATGTCCGGAGGAGACCAGGCGCCGCTCATTACCTGCCCGATACCATCCCTACAGTGAAGCATGGTGGTGGCAGCACCATGTCTGGAGGAGACCAGGCGCCGCTCATCACCTGCCCAATACCATCCCTACAGTGAAGCATGGTGGTGGCCGCATCATGTCTGGAGGAGACCAGGCGCCGCTCATCACCTGCCCAATACCATCCCTACAGTGAAGCATGGTGGTGGCAGCATCATGTCCGGAGGAGACCAGGCGCCACTCATCACCTGCCCAATACCATCCCTACAGTGAAGCATGGTGGTGGCAGCACCATGTCTGGAGGAGACCAGGCGCCGCTCATTACCTGCCCGATACCATCCCTACAGTGAAGCATGGTGGTGGCAGCACCATGTCTGGAGGAGACCAGGCGCCGCTCATTACCTGCCCGATACCATCCCTACAGTGAAGCATGGTGGTGGCAGCACCATGTCTGGAGGAGACCAGGCGCCGCTCATTACCTGCCCGATACCATCCCTACAGTGAAGCATGGTGGTGGCAGCATCATGTCTGGTGGAGACCAGGCGCCGCTCATCACCTGCCCAATACCATCCCTACAGTGAAGCATGGTGGTGGCCGCATCATGTCTGGAGGAGACCAGGCGCCGCTCATCACCTGCCCAATACCATCCCTACAGTGAAGCATGGTGGTGGCCGCATCATGTCTGGAGGAGACCAGGCGCCGCTCATCACCTGCCTAATACCATCCCTACAGTGAAGCATGGTGGTGGCCGCATCATGTCTGGAGGAGACCAGGCGCCGCTCATCACCTGCCCAATACCATCCCTACAGTGAAGCATGGTGGTGGCCGCATCATGTCTGGAGGAGACCAGGCGCCACTCATCACCTGCCCAATACCATCCCTACAGTGAAGCATGGTGGTGGCCGCATCATGTCTGGAGGAGACCAGGCGCCGCTCATCACCTGCCCAATACCATCCCTACAGTGAAGCATGGTGGTGGCCGCATCATGTCTGGAGGAGACCAGGCGCCGCTCATCACCTGCCCAATACCATCCCTACAGTGAAGCATGGTGGTGGCCGCATCATGTCTGGAGGAGACCAGGCGCCGCTCATCACCTGCCCAATACCATCCCTACAGTGAAGCATGGTGGTGGCCGCATCATGTCTAGAGGAGACCAGGCGCCGCTCATCACCTGCCCGATACCATCCCTACAGTGAAGCATGGTGGTGGCAGCATCATGTCTGGAGGAGACCAGGCGCCGCTCATCACCTGCCCAATACCATCCCTACAGTGAAGCATGGTGGTGGCCGCATCATGTCTGGAGGAGACCAGGCGCCGCTCATCACCTGCCCGATACCATCCCTACAGTGAAGCATGGTGGTGGCAGCATCATGTCTGGGGGAGACCAGGCGCCGCTCATCACCTGCCCAATACCATCCCTACAGTGAAGCATGGTGGGGGCATCATGTCTGGAGGAGACCAGGCGCCGCTCATCACCTGCCCAATACCATCCCTACAGTGAAGCATGGTGGTGGCAGCATCATGTCTGGGGGAGACCAGGCGCCGCTCATCACATGCCCAATACCATCCCTACAGTGAAGCATGGTGGTAGCAGCATCATGTCCGGAGGAAACCAGGCGGGTGGGGGCACCATGTCCGGTGGGGGCAGCTCATGTCTGGGGAACAAGGAGACCAGTCAGGGTTGGGGGAAAGCTGAATGGGGCAAAGATTCTTACTGAGAACCTGATCCAGAGCTCTGGACCTCAGACTGGGCCGAAGGTTCACCTTCCAACAAGACAATGACCCTGAGCACACGGCCAGGACAACACAGGAGTGGCTGAGGGACAACTCTGGGAATGTCCTTGAGGGGCCACAGCCGGAGCCCTGAACCCAAAGGAACATCTCTGGAGAGACCTGGAAATGGCTGTCCACCGACGGCCCCCGTCCAACCTGACAGAGCTGGAGAGGATCTGCAGAGGACAACAGCCGAAAATCCCTAAATCCAGGTGTAAACCTTGTGGCCTCATCTCCAAGAAGACTGGAGGCTGGAATCACTGCCAGAGGGGCTGAAGACTTATGTCCCGGGTAAAGGGGCTGAAGACTTATGTCCCGGGTAAAGGGGCTGAAAACTTATGTCCTGGGTAAAGGGGCTGAAGACTTATGTCCTGGGTAAAGGGGCTGAAGACTTATGTCCCGGGTAAAGGGGCTGAAGACTTATGTCCCGGGTAAAGGGGCTGAAGACTTATGTCCCGGGTAAAGGGGCTGAAGACTTATGTCCTGGGTAAAGGGGCTGAAGACTTATGTCCTGGGTAAAGGGGCAAAAGACTACACTGTACATTGTCCCTACACAGAGCATATCCTGATAAAACCTACGTGAACACAACACGTAATCTACACGAATGTAACCTCTATACCAATATAATCAAGACTGATGGAAACTATTGAATTCATAGCAATATAACAAGTATATAATAACCCCTATACCAATATAACCTACTGAATATACTCTACACGGGGTGATCTGTATATAACGTCCAGACTGATATAACTTACAGCTGATGTAGATATAACCGCCATACTATATACAGTGCATTCAGAAAGTCTTCAGACCCTGTTCACTCTTGTGCTAAAATCATGTCTCGTTGTGCGGAGGCTCGGATCTGGAGAAGACCTTTCTGCTGCACCGAGTTCCCAGGAGCACAGCGGCCTCCAGAATTCTTACATGGAAGAAGAAGAACATCCAGGACTTTTCCTAGAGCTACTGCCCCCGAACTAAGTATTCGGGGAGAAGGGACTTGGTAAGAGAAGTGACCAATGGTCCCTCTGGCTGAGCTCAGAAGATCCGGTGTGCAGATGGGAGAAACTGCAGTCTCCACCAGTCTAGGCTTCATGGCAGAGCGGCCAGAAAAAAGGTCTCTCCTCTGCAAGAAAGCCACCTGGAATTTGTAAATAAGCACCATGTCCGGAGGAGACCAGGCGCCGCTCATTACCTGCCCGATACCATCCCTACAGTGAAGCATGGTGGTGGCAGCACCATGTCTGGAGGAGACCAGGCGCCGCTCATCACCTGCCCAATACCATCCCTACAGTGAAGCATGGTGGTGGCCGCATCATGTCTGGAGGAGACCAGGCGCCGCTCATCACCTGCCCAATACCATCCCTACAGTGAAGCATGGTGGTGGCAGCATCATGTCCGGAGGAGACCAGGCGCCACTCATCACCTGCCCAATACCATCCCTACAGTGAAGCATGGTGGTGGCAGCACCATGTCTGGAGGAGACCAGGCGCCGCTCATTACCTGCCCGATACCATCCCTACAGTGAAGCATGGTGGTGGCAGCACCATGTCTGGAGGAGACCAGGCGCCGCTCATTACCTGCCCGATACCATCCCTACAGTGAAGCATGGTGGTGGCAGCATCATGTCTGGTGGAGACCAGGCGCCGCTCATCACCTGCCCAATACCATCCCTACAGTGAAGCATGGTGGTGGCCGCATCATGTCTGGAGGAGACCAGGCGCCGCTCATCACCTGCCCAATACCATCCCTACAGTGAAGCATGGTGGTGGCAGCATCATGTCCGGAGGAGACCAGGCGCCGCTCATCACCTGCCCAATACCATCCCTACAGTGAAGCATGGTGGTGGCAGCATCATGTATGGAGGAAACTAGGCGCCGCTTATCACATGCCCAATACATCCCTACAGAGCATGGTGGTGGCATCATGTCTGGAGGAGACCAGGCGCCGCTCATCACCTGCCCAATACCATCCCTACAGTGAAGCATGGTGGTGGCCGCATCATGTCTGGAGGAGACCAGGCGCCGCTCATCACCTGCCCAATACCATCCCTACAGTGAAGCATGGTGGTGGCCGCATCATGTCTGGAGGAGACCAGGCGCCACTCATCACCTGCCCAATACCATCCCTACAGTGAAGCATGGTGGTGGCCGCATCATGTCTGGAGGAGACCAGGCGCCGCTCATCACCTGCCCAATACCATCCCTACAGTGAAGCATGGTGGTGGCCGCATCCCTACAGTGAAGCATGGTGGTGGCAGCACCATGTCTGGAGGAGACCAGGCGCCGCTCATTACCTGCCCGATACCATCCCTACAGTGAAGCATGGTGGTGGCAGCACCATGTCTGGAGGAGACCAGGCGCCGCTCATTACCTGCCCGATACCATCCCTACAGTGAAGCATGGTGGTGGCATCCCCCGCATCCCTACAGTGAAGCATGGTGGTGGCAGCACCATGTCTGGAGGAGACCAGGCGCCGCTCATTACCTGCCCGATACCATCCCTACAGTGAAGCATGGTGGTGGCAGCACCATGTCTGGAGGAGACCAGGCGCCGCTCATTACCTGCCCGATACCATCCCTACAGTGAAGCATGGTGGTGGCAGCACCATGTCTGGAGGAGACCAGGCGCCGCTCATTACCTGCCCGATACCATCCCTACAGTGAAGCATGGTGGTGGCAGCATCATGTCTGGTGGAGACCAGGCGCCGCTCATCACCTGCCCCATACCATCCCTACAGTGAAGCATGGTGGGGGCATCATGTCTGGAGGAGACCAGGCGCCGCTCATCACCTGCCCAATACCATCCCTACAGTGAAGCATGGTGGTGGCAGCATCATGTCCGGAGGAGACCAGGCGCCGCTCATCACCTGCCCAATACCATCCCTACAGTGAAGCATGGTGGTGGCAGCATCATGTATGGAGGAAACTAGGCGCCGCTTATCACATGCCCAATACATCCCTACAGAGCATGGTGGTGGCATCATGTCTGGAGGAGACCAGGCGCCGCTCATCACCTGCCCAATACCATCCCTACAGTGAAGCATGGTGGTGGCCGCATCATGTCTGGAGGAGACCAGGCGCCGCTCATCACCTGCCCAATACCATCGCTACAGTGAAGCATGGTGGTGGCCGCATCATGTCTGGAGGAGACCAGGCGCCACTCATCACCTACCCAATACCATCCCTACAGTGAAGCATGGTGGTGGCCGCATCATGTCTGGAGGAGACCAGGCGCCGCTCATCACCTGCCCAATACCATCCCTACAGTGAAGCATGGTGGTGGCCGCATCATGTCTGGAGGAGACCAGGCGCCGCTCATCACCTGCCCAATACCATCCCTACAGTGAAGCATGGTGGTGGCCGCATCATGTCTGGAGGAGACCAGGCGCCGCTCATCACCTGCCCAATACCATCCCTACAGTGAAGCATGGTGGTGGCCGCATCATGTCTAGAGGAGACCAGGCGCCGCTCATCACCTGCCCGATACCATCCCTACAGTGAAGCATGGTGGTGGCAGCATCATGTCTGGAGGAGACCAGGCGCCGCTCATCACCTGCCCAATACCATCCCTACAGTGAAGCATGGTGGTGGCCGCATCATGTCTGGAGGAGACCAGGCGCCGCTCATCACCTGCCCGATACCATCCCTACAGTGAAGCATGGTGGTGGCAGCATCATGTCTGGGGGAGACCAGGCGCCGCTCATCACCTGCCCAATACCATCCCTACAGTGAAGCATGGTGGTGGCAGCATCATGTCTGGGGGAGACCAGGCGCCGCTCATCACATGCCCAATACCATCCCTACAGTGAAGCATGGTGGTAGCAGCATCATGTTCGGAGGAAACCAGGCGCCGCTCATCACCTGCCCAATACCATTGCTACAGTGAAGCATGGTGGTGGCAGCATCATGTCTGGAGGAGACAAGGCGCCGCTCATCACCTGCCCAATACTATCCCTACAGTGAAGCATGGTGGTGGCAGCATCATGTCTGGGGGAGACCAGGCGCCGCTCATCACCTGCCCAATACCATCCCTACAGTGAAGCATGGTGGTAGCAGCATTATGTCCGGAGGAAACCAAGCGCCGCTCATCACCTGCCCAATACCATCCCTACAGTGAAGCATCGTGGTGGCAGCATCATGTCTGGGGGAGACCAGGCGCCGCTCATCACCTGCCCAATACCATCCCTACAGTGAAGCATTGTGGTGGCAGCTCATGTCTGGAGGAAACCAGGCGCCGCTCATCTCCTGCCGGATACCATCCCTACAGTGAAGCATGGTGGTGGCAGCTCATGTCCGGAGGAGACCAGGCACCGCTCATCTCCTGCCCGATACCATCCCTACAGTGAAGCATGGTGGTGGCAGCATCATGTCCGGAGGAGACCAGGCGCCGCTCATCACCTGCCCAATACCATCCCTACAGTAAAGCATGGTGGTGGCAGCTCATGTCTGGCGGAAACTAGGCGCCGCTCATCAGCTGCCCAATACCATCCCTACAGTGAAGCATGGTGGGGGCATCATGTCTGGAGGAGACCAGGCGCCGCTCATCACCTGCCCAATACCATCCCTACAGTGAAGCATGGTGGTGGCAGCATCATGTCCGGAGGAGACCAGGCGCCGCTCATCACCTGCCCAATACCATCCCTACAGTGAAGCATGGTGGTGGCAGCATCATGTATGGAGGAAACTAGGCGCCGCTTATCACATGCCCAATACATCCCTACAGAGCATGGTGGTGGCATCATGTCTGGAGGAGACCAGGCGCCGCTCATCACCTGCCCAATACCATCCCTACAGTGAAGCATGGTGGTGGCAGCATCATGTATGGAGGAAACCAGGCGCCGCTTATCACATGCCCAATACATCCCTACAGAGCATGGTGGGGGCAGCTCATGTCTGGGGAACAAGGAGACCAGTCAGGGTTGGGGGAAAGCTGAATGGGGCAAAGATTCTTACTGAGAACCTGATCCAGAGCTCTGGACCTCAGACTGGGCCGAAGGTTCACCTTCCAACAAGACAATGACCCTGAGCACACGGCCAGGACAACACAGGAGTGGCTGAGGGACAACTCTGGGAATGTCCTTGAGGGGCCACAGCCGGAGCCCTGAACCCAAAGGAACATCTCTGGAGAGACCTGGAAATGGCTGTCCACCGACGGCCCCCGTCCAACCTGACAGAGCTGGAGAGGATCTGCAGAGGACAACAGCCGAAAATCCCTAAATCCAGGTGTAAACCTTGTGGCCTCATCTCCAAGAAGACTGGAGGCTGGAATCACTGCCAGAGGGGCTGAAGACTTATGTCCCGGGTAAAGGGGCTGAAGACTTATGTCCCGGGTAAAGGGGCTGAAGACTTATGTCCCGGGTAAAGGGGCTGAAGACTTATGTCCTGGGTAAAGGGGCTGAAGACTTATGTCCCGGGTAAAGGGGCTGAAGACTTATGTCCCGGGTAAAGGGGCTGAAAACTTATGTCCTGGGTAAAGGGGCTGAAGACTTATGTCCTGGGTAAAGGGGCTGAAGACTTATGTCCTGGGTAAAGGGGCAAAAGACTACACTGTACATTGTCCCTACACAGAGCATATCCTGATAAAACCTACGTGAACACAACACGTAATCTACACGAATGTAACCTCTATACCAATATAATCAAGACTGATGGAAACTATTGAATTCATAGCAATATAACAAGTATATAATAACCCCTATACCAATATAACCTACTGAATATACTCTACACGGGGTGATCTGTATATAACGTCCAGACTGATATAACTTACAGCTGATGTCTATATGGCGTTTGTCACCATTACAGACAATGCTGGAGTCGCTTTGTGTCCCGTTAATGACTTCCCCTCCTCTAGATCTGCATTTACCACAAAGAAGGCGACTGACACATTGGAGCAGAACAGCAGCTGTAATCACCTTGGCTCCTCTGAGAACCTGGTCAATTAAGAGGTCTCTGGAATGCTGTCCACCATGCTGTATATTCCACCTACTCTCTGACTGTTTCTATCATTGATAAATCATTCCGCACCAGGGAAATTACTGAATAAACAGAGTAAACGCAGAAGAAGCCTTATATCAGAGCCCTTACCTGCCAAGTGTGGCCCCTGCCTGGAAGAATAAGGGTTAACCGGCAGCAGCAGAGCTGCAATAAGGCGTATTCGCCTGCACTAATAGATGGCGGCATCTCAGCACGAAGCATCACAGCTCAGGGACTCATCTACATGAAGGAGCCAAACCACAGAGCCCCAGCGGGCCCCGGCCACGCTATCAGACGATGTTCTTCAGGGAGCGAGACCCTGATCTCAGCGCTGGATACACAACAACATTCACCACCGCGCCACACCTGAGACCGAGATGAGCCTCACCGCACGGCCCGTCCAGGAGAACCCAATCTGATGTGATGGGGCAGTATTATAGCAGTTATATCCCTGTACATAGGAGCAGTATTATAGTATTATATCCCTGTACATAGGAGCAGTATTATAGCAGTTATATTCCTGTACATAGGAGCAGTATTATAGTAGTTATATTCTTGTACATAGGAGGCAGTATTATAGTAGTTATATTCTTGTACATAGGAGCAGTATTATAGTAGTTATATTCTTGTACATAGGAGGCAGTATTATAGTAGTTATATTCTTGTACATAGGAGCAGTATTATAGTAGTTATATTCTTGTACATAGGGGCAGTATTATAGTAGTTATATTCTTGTACATAGGAGGCAGTATTATAGTAGTTATAGTCTTGTATATAGGAGCAGTATTATAGTAGTTATATCCCTGTACATAGGAGCAGTATTATAGCAGTTATATTCCTGTACATAGGAGCAGTATTATAGCAGTTATATACCTGTACATAGGAGCAGTATTATAGTAGTTATATTCTTGTACATAGGAGCAGTATTATAGTAGTTATATTCTTGTACATAGGAGCAGTATTATAGTAGTTATATTCCTGTACATAGGAGCAGTATTATAGTAGTTATATTCTTGTACATAGGGGGCAGTATTATAGTAGTAATATTCTTGTACATAGGAGCAGTATTATAGCAGTTATATCCCTGTACATAGGATGCAGTATTATAGTAGTTATATTCTTGTACATAGGAGCAGTATTATAGTAGTTATATTCTTGTACATAGGAGCAGTATTATAGTAGTTATATTCTTGTATATAGGAGCAGTATTATAGTAGTTATATTCTTGTACATAGGAGCAGTATTATAGTAGTTATATTCTTGTATATAGGAGCAGTATTATAGTAGTATATTCTTGTACATAGGAGCAGTATTATAGTAGTTATATTCTTGTATATAGGAGCAGTATTATAGTAGTTATATTCTTGTATATAGGAGCAGTATTATAGTAGTTATATTCTTGTACATAGGAGCAGTATTATAGTAGTTATATCCCTGTACATAGGAGGCAGTATTAGTAAAAGTTCCAGGTACATGACTTACTGGAATGAGACAAGTGACATTTTTTGCATTTCAGGTGTTGTAGGCAGCCTTAGGGTACTTTCACACTTGCGGCAGAGGAATCCAGCAGGCAGTTCCGTAGCCGGATCCGTCAAAACGCATGCCAACTGATGGCATTTGTAAGACTGAGAAGGATCCTGATCCGTCTTACAAATGAAAATAAATGATGGATCTGTCTTTCCAGTGTCATCCGGAAAAACGTATCAGGCATTTATTTTTTTCACATTATTTTTCGGTCTGCGCATGCGCAGACGGGAAGGACAGTTCCAGTATTCCGGCAAGTGTTTCAGATTTTTGGCCGGAGATTATACCGCAGCATGCCACGGCTTTATCCTGAACAGTCAAAAAGACTGAACTGAAGACGTCCTGATGCATTGCTCTCCATTCAGAATGCATGGGGATAAAACTGATCAGTTATTTTCCGGTATTGAGCCCCTAGGACGGAACTCTATGCCGGAAAAGAAAAACGCTGGTGTGATAATGCCCTTAGTCTTGTTTCATTACTGTATGTTGTGTACCAGGAAGTTTGAAGATCCAATAAAGGTTCAAGATTCATCGTATTCTTTTGTCGTTACTGGTCTCCAACATCTCCATGGGGAGGAGCGCTGGTAGGAGCTGTGAGTGTTTTTGTATTTTTATTATCAGCCAGTATTATAGTATATACATGGTTACATTATGTAATAATATTATAGGAATTCCATCCGGCGTCCCTCTGGCTATGGCTCTTTAGCTCTTGAAGGTACTTTTTCAGGAAGCCAGCGTTCTTGTCTCTCGCCCTGCAGCAGTCTGGTCCTCTCTGGGTTCCCAGCTCCAGCTCTATCCCCAGGACACCGACGTTTCCCTGGCAGCTTTACTTTCTTCAGCTCCTTGGCCGATTTCCATATATATCTCAGGCTTGTCTGCTGCCTCTCTGCTCCTTATTAGTGAAGGTGTGACTACAGAACGCTCAGAACTTTCTACCTTCTCACAACCAACTAAATTTCCTCCGCAGGGAGATCCTTAATGAACTGTTGGCAGCTTGTTAAACGTCAAGTTTACCATTGTATGGAGGATGCCCCATGCTGAGCCCATGCTACCGAACGTGCGGCTCCCCTCAGACAGGCACCTCACCGCATATCGCAGATACCATAAGGACACAGCCACACACAGTTTTTTGGACAACTTTTTCGGTAAATCTCTCACAACTATTTTCAGCCAAAGCCAGAAGTGACCCATCAGGAAGGAGAATTATACATCTTTTCTTTATATTTCCGATTCGTTTCAAATCCACTTCTGACTTGGGCAAAACAGTCCTGCAGGCAGATCTCACCCAAAAAACAATGTGGCCGTAACCTGAACCCAGTCTACAGCATAGTACATACAGGCACACTGTCCGAGTGTAGTGATCAGCAGTCCTTCTACTGCATGGACATTCCTCTTCAAATGACTCTAAGGCCACTATGATCAGTATGGAGCTGTAGAGACGACTATGAGGTTGTCACTATGGGCACTGCTATGAGTCAAGTCAGTATTGTCTTGAGACTAAAACCAGGGATAGTTTAAATGTCGTGGCTAGAAGGCCTGGCCTAGCAACTACACCTGTGTCCACCACGACTTTGGTCACCATTTCACCAATCTAACAATGACCACATCAAAGCCCTCCATGGACTCAGCCCCCATGCTAACAGCAAACTTCAGTGTCACCCGCGGCCTCAGCTTCCAATCTAAGATGAAGGACATTAATGTCCTCCATGCCTAAGCCCCAAACCTACCACCAACCACATGAATGTTATCCATGGTTTCAGTCTGTGACCTATGGTAACATCAACCACATCAATATCCTCCATCAAGTCAGCCCTCAATCTGACACTGACAACACCAATCCATGGCCTCTGCTCCACCCTAACACCAACAACATTAATGTCCTCCACGGCCTCAGTCTCCAACCTAACAAAAATCGTATCGATATCCTCCAAGGTCTCAAACCTCCTCCAAACTAGCAACAGCCACATCAATGTTATCCACCGTGTCAGCCTCCAACCTAACAAGAACTTATCAAGGTTATACATGGCCTCAGCCCCCCAAACTAAACCAACCACATCAATGTCGTCCATGGCCTCAGCCTCCAACCTAACACCAAACACATCAACGATATCCAAGATATCCATGACCTCAGCCGCCAACTAATTTCAAAAACATCAATTTCATCCATGGCCTCAGCTTCCAACCTAAAACCAACCACATCAATGTCATCCATAGTCAAAGCTTCCAGCCTATTAATAACCACATTAATCTCCTCCATGGCTTCATCCTTTCAAAACAGACATAAACCATATAAAAGTCCATTGAGACCTAACACCAACCATATCAATGTCCACCATGGACTCGACCTTCAACCTAACACCAAGCCCAAGCCGATCCCATGAAGGTCCACCATACAACCATCCTGAATATTATAACTAATCTGTAATCAGGATGAAAACAACGTAGACCATCAAGATAAATGTAATGTCTTACCTTCTATTTTAATTCTTGACAGGAAGAGAGTCATCTTGAAGTTAAACACCTTGGCCCCTTCTATCCACAGGTCCTACAGATGCCGCAGGGGGCCCTTCCTTGCTCATATAATTTTGACAGTTGCATCTTTAGACTCTGTCGCTATGGAAATACAGCATATAAAAGAGGCAATGTATGATGTATAATTCCTGGAGCCCATCATCCATGTACACGCCTCCAATGAAGTCGTATGCCTTGGGTTCTATAACAGTATCTAATTGTATCACATTGTAACACAAGATTCTATAGGGAACAGCGAGACGCCTGGAAGCCTGAAGATGTCTCCAGTAAACGCCAGCCTCTGTCTTCAAGATTCTATATTATATAATGGCTTTACGAGAGGTGAAGCCCTGAAGTGGAGATAACCGCATTACTGGAGGACTTGACACTGATGGTTTGTAGCCCTTCTCTGGATCAATTCTTCTCCTGCCAATCACAAATAATACTTAACACAGCGTCTAATGTGTGTGGACTCAGTGCCCGTGTGAGCGCCGCTCATTGTCAGAATGATTCTTTACTCTAGGATTATGGAGTATTAAGCGCTGCAGAGCTGCACTCAGGTGGAGTAAGGAGGAAAAAGCCAAATGTTCCCAATATATCAACATGAGGAGAAATAAAACAGATCAGGACAAAGAACACAGTAAACAATGCACCAAAATCCTGATGTAACATGAAAGGAGATCCTGTAAAGTCAAGAGGAGATGCCACCTGACGAGGGGAAGAAGCTGCTGGCCCACACCTCTGATGGTGGATGATCTCACTTGAGACCAAAGGATCAGACATGTTGAAATTCTAACATTTCCCCAATATTTTCCATTAGTAGAGGTCAGGTTGTCACCATGTACTAGAGATGTTTGGCTGGTCTCATATCCAATGTTTATGGCCATTTCAGCTCATTTCCTATGAGCAAGTGCCCCAAAGATGCCCAACCCCCTCTGCAAACACAAATCGTAGATACAAAGGAATAAGCTCTAGGTCTATGTGTGGGGGAAGAACGAAGGGAGAGGCCGTCCTCACATTGTAAAGGTCGCCATCGCCTTATTGTCTTGTAACATCCGAGATCCAAGAACAATAAAAATAATATACGGTCGACAGAAAGAACAGCGAAAACCTGCAAGATCCTGAAATCTGCTGATTAGACACTAAGGAACAAGGGAAGTCTCCCAGGAGAGCAGTCTCCAGACTGACAGCAGCTCCACCCTAAACCGCTACCGGTCCCCGCCAGATACCACACGGTCTATCCCCGAAAGTGGCCTCATTGTATCAAATGTAAACAGCTGCCAACAAAATGTATGAGTCACTACATTCTTATACGTAGGAGACAGTATTATTGTAGTTATATTCTTGTACATAGGAGGCAGTATTATAGTAGTTATATCTCTGTACATAGGAGCAGTATTATAGTAGTTATATTCTTGTACATAGGAGCAGTATTATAGTAGTTATATTCCTGTACATAGGAGCAGTATTATAGTAGTTATATTCCTGTACATAGGAGCAGTATTATAGTAGTTATATCCTTGTACATAGGGACAGTATTATAGTAGTTATATCCTTGTACATAGGGGCAGTATTATAGTAGTTATATTCTTGTACATAGGAGCAGTATTATAGTAGATATATTCTTGTACATAGGAGCAGTATTATAGTAGTTATATTCTTGTACATAGGAGGCAGTATTATAGTAGTTATATTCTTGTACATAGGAGCAGTATTATAGTAGTTATATTCTTGTACATAGGAGCAGTATTATAGTAGTTATATTCCTGTACATAGGAGGCAGTATTATAGTAGTTATATCCTTATACGTAGGAGCAGTATTATAGTAGTTATATTCTTGTACATAGGGGCAGTATTATAGTAGTTATATTCTTGTACATAGGAGCAGTATTATAGTAGTTATATCCTTGTACATAGGAGCAGTATTATAGTAGAGATATCCTTGTACATAGGAGCAGTATTATAGTAGTTATATTCTTGTACATAGGGGCAGTATTATAGTAGTTATATTCTTGTACATAGGAGCAGTATTATAGTAGTTATATTCTTGTACATAGGAGCAGTATTATAGTAGTTATATTCCTGTACATAGGAGCAGTATTATAGTAGTTATATTCTTGTATATAGGGGGTGGTATTATAGTAGTTATATTCTTGTACATAGGGGGCAGTATTATAGTAGTTATATTCTTGTAAATAGGAGGCAGTATTATTGTAGTTATATTCTTGTAAATAGGAGGCAGTATTATAGTAGTTATATTCTTGTACATAGGAGCAGTATTATAGTAGTTATATTCTTGTACATAGGAGGCAGTATTACAGTAGTTATATTCTTGTACATAGGAGGCAGTATTATAGTAGTTATATTCTTGCACATAGGAGGCAGTATTATAGTAGTTATATTCTTGTACATAGGAGCAGTATTATAGTAGTTATATTCTTGTACATAGGGGGCAGTATTATAGTAGTTATATTCTTGTACATAGGAGCAGTATTATAGTAGTTATATTCCTGTACGTAGAAGGCAGTATTATAGTAGTTATATTCTTGTACATAGGAGCAGTATTATAGTAGTTATATTCTTGTGCATAGGAGCAGTATTATAGTAGTTATATTCTTGTACATAGGGGGCGGTATTATAGTAGTTGGAATCTGTTTATCTTTCTGTCCGTCTATCATATTGATCTATCCATCGGTCCTTTTTATGGTTCCTTTTACCTTGACCTGTAATTACTTCTCAGGGGCTGACAATGTGTGGCTGTCGTGTTCGCGGAGAGCAGCAGGGGAATAATCACTTCTTTCATTGATTTCACATTAATGTTCTCCTCCAGATGTCTATAGAATCACCAGGGCTGCCGCTTTGGCCATAGTCATGGACTCTTCATATTTCTGGAATCTAACACTGACCCCTGGTCATAAGACATCGCACAGGAGACCGGCCTCTATCTGTGATCACTGACCTAGGGATCATGTACAAGTCAGAAAATCTCAGCAACAAAACCTGACGGATGAGCGAGAAATCTGAATAACCGAGAACTGGTAAATATATCCCGCAGATTATTACACCACTGACCTCCCTAGAGATCTGCAGAACATCGCTCTGTCCTCTCTACCTCCTAACATAGTGATAGATTCTTCTAATTACCTTTTTTTTTTTTTATGAGTTTTGCAATTTTTTCTCTTTAGTTGTTTTTTTGTCTCTTCGCTGTCACTTTGCGCACAGGACTCTGGGTGTAAACATTACATACGGCTACACTCCGACCCTACAGGTGATTATAAGGTCGGCACCTCTATGACGGTGTTATCGGGACCCCGACATACTCACAATGACACCCGAATAGTGGCATCCTACAGCAGTCAGCCAATCAGAGGTCAAGAACTGTGACAGCCGCCAGTCTATATCCTGTAAGAGACAGCCGCCAGTCTATATCCAATAAGAGACAGCCGCCAGTCTATATCCAATAAGAGACAGCCGCCAGTCTATATCCAATAAGAGACAGCCGCCAGTCTATATCCAATAAGAGACAGCCGCCAGTCTATATCCAATAAGAGACAGCCGCCAGTCTATATCCAATAAGAGACAGCCGCCAGTCTATATCCAATAAGAGTCAGCCGCCAGTCTATATCCAATAAGAGACAGCCGCCAGTCTATATCCAGTAAGAGACAGCCGCCAGTCTATATCCAGTAAGAGACAGCCGCCAGTCTATATCCAATAAGAGACAGCCGCCAGTCTATATCCAATAAGAGACAGCCGCCAGTCTATATCCAATAAGAGACAGCCGCCAGTCTATATCCAATAAGAGACAGCCGCCAGTCTATATCCAGTAAGAGACAGCCGCCAGTCTATATCCAGTAAGAGACAGCCGCCAGTCTATATCCAGTAAGAGACAGCCGCCAGTCTATATCCAGTAAGAGACAGCCGCCAGTCTATATCCAGTAAGAGACAGCCGCCAGTCTATATCCAGTAAGAGACAGCCGCCAGTCTATATCCAGTAAGAGACAGCCGCCAGTCTATATCCAATAAGAGACAGCCGCCAGTCTATATCCAATAAGAGACAGCCGCCAGTCTATATCCAATAAGAGACAGCCGCCAGTCTATATCCAATAAGAGACAGCCGCCAGTCTATATCCAATAAGAGACAGCCGCCAGTCTATATCCAATAAGAGACAGCCGCCAGTCTATATCCAATAAGAGACAGCCGCCAGTCTATATCAAGGTTAAGTGACAGCCACCAGTCTATATCCAGGTTAAGTGACAGCCACCAGTCTATATCCAGTAAGAGACAGCCACCAGTCTATATCCAGTAAGAGACAGCCGCCAGTCTATATCCAGTAAGAGACAGCCACCAGTCTATATCCAGTAAGAGACAGCCGCCAGTCTATATCCAATAAGAGACAGCCGCCAGTCTATATCCAATAAGAGACAGCCACCAGTCTATATCCAGTAAGAGACAGCCACCAGTCTATATCCAGTAAGAGACAGCCACCAGTCTATATCCAGTAAGAGACAGCCACCAGTCTATATCCAGTAAATGGCAGCCACCAGGGCCTGTCCATACAGTGCTTTCTGGGAGTTGTAGTCCGCACTCGGGCTTCATGTCAGGGATGTGATTTGCTTCTGGCTGGCGAGAGTCTTTGCTGGATATGACTTCAGCCATGGTTAATTAATGTGTGTGGACTACTAAAATAGCAGGACCAGCCCCGAGATGAATATTTCATCAGGACACGGAGTACGATGGCTCCGGGAACACGAAACAACGGCCTCCAACAATCCCACATCCGCAGGCCGGAGCCGCGCACCACCACCTCCAGCAGAACCAACCCCACAGCCAACGGAGCCTGACAAACGCCAAGCCTGGGACTACAGAGCTCAGCATGCAGCCACAGGCTCCTCCCCCTGAGATTAGCCCCTCCCATTCTCTTCCTGTCCTGTAATCCCCTCTTCATGCACTGAGCTTGGGCTCATACACAGCAACCAATCTGAACAAGCAGAGCTGCAGTGTAAAGTATAGGGGGAGAAGGCAGGAGACCAGTCAGACAGGAAGTGGATTACAGACTGACTAAGACTCCAATAGACAATGCAGCTAACATGGAGTTACTGATCCTAGCTGGGCATTAATAGAGTAGAGCTGCAGTGTAAAGCATAAGCTGCATAAGCCTATGATGAGACAGGAAGTTGATTTTAGATAACCTCTGACTCCAACACACTATGCGGGTGGAGGAAATTCTGCAGAGTGATGGGAATACGCAGCATGCAGGGTCTGGGGAAAGCTGGGTGACAACCTCGATGCGCAGAGGTCGCCCAGATCTGTCCCTCCAGCTGAAAACATTACAAGACCGGGGCTAATTCTTGCTGGTAGCGATTCTTAAAGGGTCGGCACAGATTTCCGTAAACAAACCTTAAAGGGGCAGTCCCCTTCGTCTTTAGCGCCTGCTTTTAGACTCAGAGGGAAAACACATGATCCAACGTGGCCACAAGCGTCACAAGACGCGGGGATGTCGTCCGTGGCGACGTGGTTATCATCATGCGGGTTTGTGACTGTTACACTCCTATAGGTGGACGGATGATGAGGGCGATCATGCAGCGCCCTCGTCTGGACAAACAGAGCACACGTTTATGAGCAGTCGTATAAAGCAGGCGTTCGGGGATTACTGATCGCCAATTAGGGCTCATGCCCACGACCGTATGTATTTGGCGGTATGCAAAAAATACGGATGCCGTCCGTGTGCATTCTGTACTTTGCGGAACGGAACAGCTGACCCCTAATAGAACAGTCCTATCCTTGTCCGTAATGCGGACAATACTAGGACATGTTCTATTTTTGTGCGGAACACAAATACGGACATCTGGAATGCGCACGGAATAACTTACTTTTTTTCTTTGCGGACCCAATGAAATAAATGTTTCCGCCTACGGTCAGCAAAAAAAAAAATAAACGGTCACCAAAAGAAAATACGTTTGTGTGCATGAGCCCTACACCCAGAGTCCGCTGTGGTGATGGTGAGGCGGTGTGGGGATTCGCGCTGGTACGCAGGTTAGCGGACGCAGCACAGAGGCAAAAAAAACCTTGTAAAGCAGAACTTCAGTGTCTATTCACACATGAGTAGTGATGAGCGAACTTCTGTTTTAAGTTCGGCGTCTAAAGTTCGGCTTCCGGTTAGTGGAGAATCCCGATATGGTTCCCGATATGGATTCCGACTTCCGTTGTGGTCCGTGGTAGCGGAATCAATAATCAGCCATTATTGATTCCGCTACCAGGGACCACAACGGTATTCGGAATCCATATCGGGATTCTCCGCTAACCGGAAGCCGGACTTTAGACGCCGAACATAAAACACAAGTTCGCTCATCTCTACACATGAGGCCAAACAAAACCACGCGTGTCAGTCTTGGTGTTAGTTCACACAATGCAGAGTCCACAGAACAAAAAACATCACCTTGTTTGCAGTTTTCTCCCCAGCGGGCCCCAGCAGGCTTTAGGGGCCCCAGCGTGCGGCTCCCAGCCCTCCAGCCCGGCACCATGCCACAGATCCCAAACACTGACCGCGCTCCCCTGTCAGAGAGGAGTAATCCACACACAGCTGGCTGGGCTTGGTACAGTCCAGTCAAGACCCGGCCTGGAACGTGGGGAGTAGTCACCCACCCAGCACTTTTGACTACTCCCAGTAAGAGCCGGCCCGGATCAGCTTTACAGCCATACTACAATAGCAAAAGTGTCAGCATTAGCTGCGCTGACACCTGAAACTACCGGCTCTTACTTCACCAAGGCTAGGTACCTCGGTGATACATACCTTCCGTCAATGACGGAACCCTGCGCCTTCCTACAGCTGGCACAGCGCAGGCACAGCACAGGCACAGTACAGACACTGCACAGGCACGGTACAGACACGGCACAGGCCCGGTACAGACACGGCACAGGCACGGTACAGACACGGCACAGGCACGGTACAGACACGGCACAGGCACGGTACAGACACGGCACAGGCACGGTACAGACACGGCACAGGCACGGTACAGACACGGCACAGGCACGGTACAGACACGGCACAGGCACGGCACAGGCACGGTACAGACACGGCACAGGCACGGTACAGACACGGCACAGGCACGGTACAGACACGGCACAGGCACGGTACAGACACGGCACAGGCACGGTACAGACACGGCACAGGCACGGTAAAGACACGGCACAGGCACGGTACAGACACGGCACAGGCGCGGTACAGACACGGCACAGGCACGGTACAGACACGGCACAGGCACGGTACAGACACGGCACAGGCACGGTACAGACATGGCTCAGGCACAGTACAGACACAGCACAGGCACGGTACAGACACGGCACAGGTACGGTACAGACATGGCTCAGGCACAGTACAGACACAGCACAGGCACGGTACAGACACGGCACAGGCACGGTACAGACACGGCACAGGCACGGTACAGACATGGCTCAGGCACAGTACAGACACAGCACAGGCACGGTACAGACACGGCACAGGCACAGTACAGACACAGCACAGGCACGGTACAGACACGGCACAGGCATGGCGTCTTTACGTATCTAGATAGGGGAAGACTGTTTTGGTTTCTGCTGTGGATTTGCTGCAGTTTACACACTTTGCATCAGCATTGATCACATGACACGTATTGAACCCCGATGCAGCATCTGTGGCACAAGGGGCCGTGTACAGCACTGTAATACCCATGGGGAGTGGGGACAACAACCACTACGTGCTATGGTGCCCAAGGGTGACAATTAGAAGTGAAATAACACAATACATTATAGCAAAAACTATAATAACCACACGTCTCCGTCACGTGTAAATGTCAGCCCCCCCCCGGACACGCTCCATCGCATCTGTGCATTCCTCCACACACAGAACATCTCCATAACTACAGATCCCAGCATCCTCAGCCAGGAAGTCATTCAATTCTGAAGACAAGCTAATTATCTGCTATCGGCAGCAGAGGACAAATGGATCCACAATAACTTGGGGTGAAGCAGCAAATCAGATTAATATCCCGCCATCCCTTCACCTGTAAATAAATAACAAGATGCTGCCCAATACCTGGAAAAAAACTGCCATCTGATCTACAGAACCACTACTGACTGCAACATTGTTACAACAGCTGAGTCAGCTACAGCATCCTGGTGCATAGGAGCAGTACAGGCTACTTTCACACTAGCGTTGTTGGAATCCGGCGTTCAATTCCGACACCGGAACTGCCCGCCGGATCCGGAAAAACGTGTGAAAACTGATTACATTTGAATCCTGATCAGGCTTTCGATCACAATGGAAAAATGCATTGGAAAAAACGGATCCGCCATTTATGGACTTTAACTATTTTTTCCTATTTTTCGGGTTTAACATGCAAAAACCGGATCCGTTTTGACTGAACACACAGCGCCGGATCCGGTTAGTTATATTCTTTTACATAGGAGACAGTATTATAGTAGTTATATTCTTGTACATAGGTGCAGTATTATAGCAGTTATATTCTTGTACATAGGAGCAGTATTATAGTAGTTATATTCTTGTACATAGGAGCCGTATTATAGTAGTTATATTCTTTTACATAGGAGACAGTATTATAGTAGTTATATTCTTGTACATAGGAGCAGTATTATAGTAGTTATATTCTTGTACATAGGTGCAGTATTATAGCAGTTATATTCTTGTACATAGGAGCAGTATTATAGTAGTTATATTCTTGTACATAGGAGCCGTATTATAGTAGTTATATTCTTGTACATAGGAGGCAGTATTATAGGAGTTATATTCTTGTACATAGGAGGCAGTATTATAGTAGTTATATTCTTGTACATAGGAGCAGTATTATAGTAGTTATATTCCTGTACATAGGAGCAGTATTATAGTAGTTACATTCTTGTACATAGGAGCAGTATTATAGTATTTATATTCTTGTACATAGGAGGCAGTATTATAGTAGTTATATTCTTGTACATAGGAAGCGGTATTATAGTAGTTATATTCTTGTACATAGGAACAGTATTATAGCACTTATATTCTTGTACATAGGAGGTAGTATTATAGTAGTTACATTCTTGTACATAGGAGCAGTATTATAGTAGATATATTCTTGTACATAGGAGGCAGTATTATAGCACTTATATTCTTGTACATAGGAGGTAGTATTATAGTAGTTATATTAATGTACATAGGAGCAGTATTATAGTAGTTATATTCTTGTACATAGGAGCAGTATTATAGTAGTTATATTCTTGTACATAGGAGCAGTATTATAGTAGTTATATTTTTGTACATAGGAGCAGTATTATAGTAGTTATATTCCTGTACATAGGAGCAGTATTATAGTAGTTATATTCTTGTACATAGGAGGCAGTATTATAGTAGTTATATTCTTGTACATAGGAGCAGTATTATAGTAGTTATATTCTTGTACATAGGAGCAGTATTACAGTAGTTATATTCTTGTACATAGGAGCAGTATTATAGTAGTTATATTCTTGTACATAGGAGGCAGTATTATAGTAGTTATATTCTTGTACATAGGAGGCAGTATTATAGGAGTTATATTCTTGTACATAGGAGGCAGTATTATAGTAGTTATATTCTTGTACATAGGAGGCAGTATTATAGTAGTTATATTCTTGTACATAGGAGCAGTATTATAGTAGTTATATTCTTGTACATAGGAGGCAGTATTATAGGAGTTATATTCTTGTACATAGGAGGCAGTATTATAGTAGTTATATTCTTGTACATAGGAGGCAGTATTATAGTAGTTATATTCTTGTACATAGGAGCAGTATTATAGCACTTATATTCTTGTACATAGGAGGTAGTATTATAGTAGTTACATTCTTGTACATAGGAGCAGTATTATAGTAGATATATTCTTGTACATAGGAGGCAGTATTATAGCACTTATATTCTTGTACATAGGAGGTAGTATTATAGTAGTTATATTAATGTACATAGGAGCAGTATTATAGTAGTTATATTCTTGTACATAGGAGCAGTATTATAGTAGTTATATTCTTGTACATAGGAGCAGTATTATAGTAGTTATATTTTTGTACATAGGAGCAGTATTATAGTAGTTATATTCCTGTACATAGGAGCAGTATTATAGTAGTTATATTCTTGTACATAGGAGGCAGTATTATAGTAGTTATATTCTTGTACATAGGAGCAGTATTATAGTAGTTATATTCTTGTACATAGGAGCAGTATTACAGTAGTTATATTCTTGTACATAGGAGCAGTATTATAGTAGTTATATTCTTGTACATAGGAGCAGTATTATAGTAGTTATATTCTTGTACATAGGAGGCAGTATTATAGGAGTTATATTCTTGTACATAGGAGGCAGTATTATAGTAGTTATATTCTTGTACATAGGAGGCAGTATTATAGTAGTTATATTCTTGTACATAGGAGCAGTATTATAGTAGTTATATTCTTGTACATAGGAGCAGTATTATAGTAGTTATATTCTTGTACATAGGAGCAGTATTATAGTAGTTATATTCTTGTACATAGGAGCAGTATTATAGTAGTTATATTCTTGTACATAGGAGCAGTATTACAGTAGTTATATTCTTGTACATAGGAGCAGTATTATAGTAGTTATATTCTTGTACATAGGAGCAGTATTATAGTAGTTATATTCTTGTACATAGGAGGTAGTATTATAGTAGTTATATTCTTTTACATAGGAGCAGTATTATAGTAGTTGTATTCTTGTATATAGGAGCAGTATTATAGTAGTTATATTCTTGTATATAGGAGCAGTATTATAGTAGTTATATTCTTGTATATAGGAGCAGTATTATAGTAGTTATATTCTTGTATATAGGAGCAGTATTATAGTAGTTATATTCTTGTATATAGGAGCAGTATTATAGTAGTTATATTCTTGTATATAGGAGCAGTATTATAGTAGCTATATTCTTTATATGCTTTGATCCGGGTGACAGAGCCTCTTTAAAGGGAACCTGTCACCTCCAACAAACATCCCAAGCCGGCAGCAGTACCTGAGAGTAGCCGGCAGCAGTACCTGAGAGTAGCCGGCAGCAGTACCTGAGAGTAGCCGGCAGCAGTACCTGAGAGTAGCCGGCAGCAGTACCTGAGAGTAGCCAGCAGCGTGTTTGTAACAATCATTTTCTTCCTGCAGGCAGATGAAGCAAAAGCTGTAAAAACGTTATTTTCTCCCCTGCCGGCGCTTCTCTAGTTAGGCTTCAAGTCACAGAGGCGGCGGCCTCCTTGCTTCAAGTCACGGTAACCACACCCCCTTCCCTGTGATTGACAGCGCTTATGCACGACAGTTCGGCTGTCAGTCACAGCGAAGGGGCAGGTACGGCTGCCGGCTTGGGATGGTTGTTGGAGGTGACAGCTTCCCTTTGAATCTTTCTACAACTGATTCCTTCAGCATGTGACCTTTTTGAACATGGCTGTTCAGTTACAATGCCACTAAATGCAGGTGCCAAAAATGTCCCCCTCTAGTGATTTGTGCACCAAAGAACAATCACGGAATAGTACAAAGAAATAAACACCCAGTATAATAAACACAGTGTATATCACGTACTATTATCACACAGATACAATGTTCCATCACTGAACATCACATTGTTACATGCAGAAGAACCCAAACCTCAAGGGGGGAATTCACAGCTTCTGAGGGAAACATGGATCTGCAACCAGCTCCTAAAGACTTCATCAAAAGGGGCATAGATGACTGTGATGAGAAAATAGTCCCGCCACTTTACACAGCACCTCCGGGAAGATATACAGTGCCTTGCAAAAGTATTCACCCCCCTTGACTTTTTTCGGGTTTTGTTACATTACAGCCTTAAGTTCAATGTTTTGTTAATAGAAACATAGAAGCCTGGAACGTGTCGGCAGATAAGAACCATTTGGCCCATCTAGTCTGCCCAATATACTGAATACTATGGATAGCCCCTGGCCCTATCTTATATGGAGGATGGCCTTATGCCTATCCCATGCATGCTTAACCTCCTCCACTGTATCTGCAGCTACCACTTCTGCAGGAAGGCTATTCCCTGCATCCACTACTCTCTCAGTAAAGGAATACTTCCTGATATTACTTTTAACCCTTTGCCCCTCTAATGTAACACTATGTCCTCTTGTAGCAGTTTTTCTTCTTGTAAATCTTCTCTCCTCTTTTCCCTTGTTGATCCCCTTTATGTATTTAGCCGTCTCTCTCATCTCCCCTCTGTCTCGTCTTTCTCCCAAGCTCTACATGTTAAGGTCCTTTCATCTTTCCTGGTAAGTTTTATCCTGCAATCCATGGACCAGTTTAGTAGCTCTTCTCTGACCTCTCTCCAAAGTATCAGTATCCTTCTGGAGATATGGCCTCCAGTACTGCGCACAATACTCCAGATGAGGTCTCACTAGTGCTCTGTAGAGCGGCATGAGCGCCCCCTCTGTCTACTGGTAATGCCTCTCCCTATACACCCCAGCATTCTGCTAGCATCTCCTGCTGCTCTATGACATGGTCTGCCTACCTTTAAGTCTTCTGAAATAATGACCCCTAAATCCCTTTCCTCAGATACTGAGGTTAGGACTGTATCACTGATTGTATATTCTGCTCTTGGGTTTTTACGCCCCAGGTGCATTATCTTGCACTTATCAACATTACATTTTAGTTGCCAGATTTCTGACCGTTCCTCTAGTTTTCCTAAGTCCTTTTCCATTCGGTGTATCCCTCCAGGAACATCAACCCTGTTACAAATCTTTGTGTCATCAGCAAAAAGACCCACCTTACCATCGAGGCCTTCTGCAATGTCGCTGATAAAGATATTAAACAATATGGGTCCCAGAACAGATCCCTGAGGTCCCCCACTGGTAACAGGACCTTGGTCTGAATATACCCCATTGACTACAACCCTCTGCTGTCTGTCCCTCAGCCACTGCCTAATCCATTCAACAATATGGGAGTCCAAGCCCAATGACTGCACTTTATTGATAAGCCTTCTATGTGGGACAGTATCAAAAGCCTTACTAAAGTCTAGATAAGCGATGTCTACTGCTCCTCCGCCATCTATTATTTTAGTCATTGTTTAGTATTATTTTTAATCTGAATTGTATGTGATGGATCAGAACACAATAGTCTAAGTCGGTGAAGTGAAATAAGTAAAATATATAAATACAACTATTGTTTAGAAATAGAAAACAGAAAATTGTCCTGTGCGTATGTATTCACCCCCTTTGTTAGGAAGACCATAAAAAGCTCTGGTGCAACGAATTACCTTCAGAAGTCACATAATTAGTGAATTAATGTCACCTGTGTGCAATCTAAGTGTCACATCATCTGTCATTACATATACACACCAGAGGCTGCAGCACCTAAGTAAGAGGCATCAGTAACCAAACACTGCCATGAAGACCGAGGAGCTCTCCAAACAAGTAAGGGACAATGTTGTGGAGAAGTACAAGTCAGGGCTAGGTTATAAAAAAATATCCAAATCTGTGATGATCCCCAGGAGCCCCATCAAATCTATCATAACCAAATGGAAAGAACATGGCACAACAGCAAACCTGCCAAGAGACGGCCGCCCACCAAAACTGACGGACCGGGCAAGGAGGGCATTAATCAGAGAGGCAGCACAGAGTTCTCAGGAGACTCTGGAGGAGCTGCAGAGTTCCACAGCAGAGACTGGAGGATCTGTACAGAGGACGACAATAAGCCGTACGCTCCATAGAGTTGGGCTTTATGGCAGAGCGGCCAGAAGAAGCCATTACTGTCAGCTAAAGACAATAAGGCGCGTTGTGAGGTTGTGAAAAGGCCTGTGGGAGACTCCCAAATGTATGGAGGACGGTGCTCTGGTCTGAGGAGACTAAAACTGAACTTTTCGGCCATCAAAGAAAATGCAATGTCTGGGGTAAACCCAACACATCACATCACCTAAAGAACACCATCCCCACAGTGAGACATGGTGGTGGCAGCATCATGCTGGGGGGATGGGAAACTGGTCAGAGCTGAGGGAAAGATGGACGATGCTAAATACAGGGATATCCTTCAGCAGAACCTGCCCCACTCTGTGCGTGATCTGAGGCTCGGACGGAGGCTCACCTTCCAGCAGGACAATGACCCCAAACACACGGCTAAAGCTACACTTGACTGGTTTAAGGGGAAACATGTAAATGTGATGGAACGGCCGAGTCACAGCCCAGATCTCAGTCCAATAGAAGATCTGTGGTCAGACGTAAAGATCGCTGTTCACAAGCGCAAACATCCAACCTGAAGGAGCCGGAGCCGTTCTGCAAGGAGGAACGGGCAACAATCCCAGCGGTCAGATGTGGCGACTGCTCCTAGAGACTTATCCAGAGCGACCTGGAGCTGTGATTGCCGCAAAAGGGGCCTCTACAAAGTATGGATTGTAGGGGGTGAATAGTTCTGCACATTGACCTTTTCTGGTATTTTGTCCTATTTGTTGTTTGCTTCACAATAAATAAATATAATACATCTTCACAGTTGTTGGCAGGTTCTGTAATGACATGATGCAAATCCTCAAACAATCCATGTTAATTCCAGGTGGTGAGGCACCAAGACAAAAAAAAGTCAAGGGGGTGAATACTTTTGCAAGGCACTGTATGTGAGGGACATGGACATGTGGAGTCTCTGTGGGCAGAGATACCTGGAGGCAAAAACAATAATAAAATACTAATATGGGTTTACTATAAACCACTTAATATACCGGAGTCCACAGAAAATCTGCTACTAAACGAGATAGACGAGGCGGCAAATCATAATGAGGTGGTTATTATGGGGGAACTCCGCAGATATAGACTGGGAAACTGAGAGCTGTACATCTCATAAAGGAAACAGGTTCTTGGCAATAACCAAAGACAATTACCTCTCCCAACTGGTTCAGGACCCGACCAGAGGGACGGCCATACTAGACTTAGTATTAACCAATAGGCCTGACAGAACAACAGACGTGCAGGTCGGGGGACACCGGGGAAATGGTGACCAGAAAGTAATAACCAAACTTTAAAAAAGCTACATTTAGCCGACTAAGGCAACTCACTCGCGCCTGGTGCGGATCCGTCATGGATCTGCACAAACGCATCCGTTCAGATAATACAACCACGTGGATCCGTTCAGATAATACAACCACGTGGATCCGTTCAGATAATACACCCACGTGTATCCGTTCAGATAATACAACCACGTGGATCCGTTCAGATAATACACCCACGTGTATCCGTTCAGATAATACAACCACGTGGATCCGTTCAGATAATACAACCACGTGCATCCGTTCAGATAATACAACCACGTGGATCCGTTCAGATAATACAACCACGTGCATCCGTTCAGATAATACAACCACGTGCATCCGTTCAGATAATACAACCACGTGCATCCGTTCAGATAATACAACCACGTGCATCCGTTCAGATAATACAACCACGTGCATCCGTTCAGATAATACAACCACGTGCATCCGTTCAGATAATACAACCACGTGGATCCGTTCAGATAATACAACCACGTGGATCCGTTCAGATAATACAACCACGTGGATCCGTTCAGATAATACAACCACGTGGATCCGTTCAGATAATACAACCACGTGGATCCGTTCAGATAATACAACCACGTGGATCCGTTCAGATAATACAACCACGTGGATCCGTTCAGATAATACAACCACGTGGATCCGTGTATTATCTTTAACATAGCAAAAACGGATCCGTCTTGAACACCATTGAAAGTCAATGGGGGACGGATCCGTTTTCTATTGTGCCAGATTGTGTCAGTGAAAACGGATCCGTCTCCGTTGACTTACATTGTGTGTCAGAGCGGATCCATTTGGCTCCGCAGCGTTTTGGTGTCGGCCTCCAGGGCGGAATGGAGACTGATCGGAGGCAAACTAATGCATTCTTTGCGGATCCTTTTCCATTCAGAATGCATTAGGGCAAAACTGATCCGTTTTGGTCCCCTGAACAGATCTCACAAACGGAAACCAAAACACCAGTGTGAAAGTAGCCTAAGGCTCCATTCACACGTCCATGCTGTGTTGCAGACCCGCAAATTGCGGATCCGCAACACACCTGCCCGACACATGTTCTATCTTTTGCGGAGCTGCGGACCCGAAGATCGGGGCCGTGCTCCACAAATGCAGATGCGGACAGTGCACTGTGTGCTGTCCGCAGCCATTCCGTCCCCATAGAGAATGAATGGGTCTGCACCCGTTCCGCAAAATTGCGGAACGGATGCGGACCCATTTGCGGACGTGTGAAAGTAGCCTAAGAGAGGCCATAGGCCTAGCTAACTGAAACAAAGTCCTCAAAAATAAAAATACTGCCACAAAATGGGATATTTTTAAAAGCATCCTAAAATCTAATTGTGAGAGGGACATTAATTTTAAGCTGCATTACTGAAATAAAATCAACTTTTGCACAATATTCTAATTTTTCGAGTTTCACCTGTATATATATACTGTATATATACTACAGAGGATAGTACACTGTATATATACTACAGAGGACAGTATACTGTATATATACTACAGAGGATAGTACCCTGTATATATACTACAGAGGACAGTGTACTGTATATATACTACAGAGGACAGTGTACTGTATATATACTACAGAGGACAGTATACTGTATATATACTACAGAGGACAGTGTACTGTATATATACTACAGAGGACAGTATACTGTATATATGCTACAGAGGACAGTATACTGTATATATACACTACAGAGGACAGTATACTGTATATATACTACAGAGGATAGTACACTGTATATATACTACAGAGGACAGTATACTGTATATATACTACAGAGGATAGTACCCTGTATATATACTACAGAGGACAGTATACTGTATATATACTACAGAGGACAGTACACTGTATATATACTACAGAGGACAGTATACTGTATATATACTACAGAGGATAGTACCCTGTATATATACTACAGAGGACAGTGTACTGTATATATACTACAGAGGACAGTATACTGTATATATACTACAGAGGACAGTACAGAGGACAGTATACTGTATATATACTACAGAGGACAGTATACTGTATATATACTACAGAGGACAGTATACTGTATATATACTACAGAGGACTAGTACCTGTATATACTACAGGGCAGTATATATACTACAGAGGACAGTATACTGTATATATACTACAGAGGACAGTACACTGTATATATACTACAGAGGACAGTATACTGTATATATACTACAGAGGACAGTACACTGTATATATACTACAGAGGACAGTATACTGTATATATACTACAGAGGACAGTATACTGTATATATACTACAGAGGACAGTATACTGTATATATACTACAGAGGACAGTATACTGTATATATACTACAGAGGACAGTATACTGTATATATACTACAGAGGACAGTAACTGTATATATACTACAGAGGACAGTATACTGTATATATACTACAGAGGACAGTATACTGTATATATACTACAGAGGACAGTATACTGTTATTATACATTACAGAGGCAGTATAGCTAGTATAGATACTACAGGGACAGTAATACTGTATATATACACTACAGAGGACAGTAATCGGTAGATATACTACAGAGGACAGTAGTACCTGTATATATACTACAGAGGAACAGTATACTGTAGAAATTACATTACAGAGGACGTAATGCTATATATATACACAGAGGAGCAGTATAATGTATATATACTTACGAGGACAGTTGCTAAATAATACTACAGAGGACATATACTGTATATATAAACTACGAGGATCAGTATACGTATAATCTACAGATGCAAGTGGTACCTGGTATATTACTACAGAGTACAGTATACTGGTATCTATACTACAGAGGACATAACTGTATATATACTAGAGTACATTTAACTGTATTATATACTACAGAGGGACATTATAAGCTGTATATATACAATTACAGAGGGCAGTACATAACTGTATATATACTACAGAGGTACAGTGTACTGTATATATACTACAGAGGACAGTAATACTGTATATATACATTACAGAGGACAGTATGCTATATATATACTACAGAGGACAGATACTGTATATATACATTACAGAGGACAGTATGCTATATATATACTACAGAGGACAGAATACTGTATATATACACTACAGAGGACAGTATCTGTATATATACTACAGAGGACAGTGTACTGTATATATAACTACAGAGGACAGTATACTGTATATACATTACAGAGGACAGTTGCTATATATATACTACAGAGGACAGTATACTGTATATATACTTACAGAGGACAGTTATGCTATATATATACTACAGAGACAGTATACTGTATATATACACTACAGAGGACAGTATACTGTATATATACTACAGAGGACAGTAGTACTGTATATATACTACAGAGGACAGTGTACTGTATATATACTACAGAGGACAGTATACTGTATATATACTAAGAGGACAGTATACTGTATATATACTACAGAGGACAGTGTACTGTATATATACTACAGAGGACAGTATACTGTATATATACTACAGAGGACAGTATACTGTATATATACTACAGAGGACAGTGTACTGTATATATACTACAGAGGACAGTATACTGTATATATACATTACAGAGGACAGTATGCTATATATATACTACAGAGGACAGTATACTGTATATATACACTACAGAGGACAGTATACTGTATATATACTACAGAGGACAGTATACTGTATATATATACTACAGAGGACAGTGTACTGTATATATACTATAGAGGACACTATACTGCTACAGAGTAATCTGGATAGATTGGAGGCTTGGGCAGATAAGTGGCAGATGAGGTTTAACACTGACAAATGTAAAGTTATGCATATGGGAAGGAATAATGCAAGTCACCCGTACATACTAAATGGTAAAACACTTGGTAACACTGACATGGAAAAGGATCTAGGAATTTTTGTGAACAAACAAACTAAGCTGTAGAAACCAGTGTCAGGCAGCTGCTGCCAAGACCAATAAGATAATGGGTTACATCTGAAGGGGCATAGATGCCGGTGATGAGAACATAGTCCTGCCACTTTACACATCACTAGTCAGACCACACATGGAGGACTGTGCACAGTTCTGGGCTGCTGTGAACAAGGCAGACATAGCAGAGCTGGAGAAGGTCCAGAGGAGGGCAACTAAAGTAATAACTGGAATGGGGCAACTACAGGACCCTGAAAGATTATCAACATTAGGGTTTTTCACTTTAGAAAAAAGACGACTGAGAGGAGATCTAATAACTATGTATAAATATATCAGGGGTCAGTACAGAGATCACTCCCATCATCTATTTATCCCAGGACTGTGACTGTGACGAGGGGACATCCTCTGCGTCTGGAGGAAAGAAGGTTTGTACACAAACATAGAAGAGGATTCTTTACGGTAAGAGCAGTGAGACTATGGACTCTATACTGTAATAGCAGTGAGACTATGGACCCTATACTGTAAGAGCAGTGAGACTATGGACTCTATACTGTAAGAACAGTGTGACTATGGACTCTTTACTGTAAGAGCAGTGAGACTATGGACTCTTTACTGTAAGAGCAGTGAGACTATGGACTCTTTACGGTAAGAGCAGTGAGACTATGGACTCTTTACGGTAAGAGCAGTGAGACTATGGACTCTTTACTGTAAGAGCAGTGAGACTATGGACTCTATACTGTAAGAGCAGTGAGACTATGGACTCTATACTGTAAGAGCAGTGAGACTATGGACTCTTTACTGTAAGAGCAGTGAGACTATGGACTCTTTACGGTAAGAGCAGTGAGACTATGGACTCTTTACTGTAAGAGCAGTGAGACTATGGACTCTTTACGGTAAGAGCAGTGAGACTATGGACTCTTTACGGTAAGAGCAGTGAGACTATGGGCTCTATACTGTAAGAGCACTGAGGCTATGGACTCTTTACTGTAAGAGCACTGAGACTATGGACTCTATACTGTAAGAGCAGTGAGACTATGGACTCTATACTGTAAGAGCAGTGAGACTATGGACTCTTTACTGTAAGAGCAGTGAGACTATGGACTCTTTACTGTAAGAGCAGTGAGACTATGGACTCTATACTGTAAGAGCGGCGAGACTATGGACTCTATACTGTAAGAGCAGTGAGACTATGGACTCTATACTGTAAGAGCAGTGAGACTATGGGACTCTATACTGTAAGAGCAGTGAGACTATGGACTCTATACTGTAAGAGCAGTGAGACTATGGACTCTTTACTGTAAGAGCAGTGAGACTATGGACTCTTTACTGTAAGAGCAGTGAGACTATGGACTCTTTACTGTAAGAGCAGTGAGACTATGGACTCTATACTGTAAGAGCAGTGAGACTACGGACTCTATACTGTAAGAGCAGTGAGACTATGGACTCTATACTGTAAGAGCAGTGAGACTATGGACTCTATACTGTAAGAGCAGTGAGACTGTGGACTCTTTACTGTAAGAGCAGTGAGACTATGGACTCTTTACTGTAAGAGCAGTGAGACTATGGACTGTTTACTGTAAGAGCAGTCAGACTATGGACTCTTTACAGTAAGAGCAGTGAGACTATGGACTGTTTACTGTAAGAGCAGTCAGACTATGGACTCTTTACAGTAAGAGCAGTGAGACTATGGACTCTTTACTGTAAGAGCAGTGAGACTATGGACTCCTTACTGTAAGAGCAGTGAGACTATGGACTCTTTACTGTAGGAGCAGTGAGACTATGGACTCTTTACTGTAAGAGCAGTGAGACTGTGGACTCTTTACTGTAAGAGCAGTGAGACTATGGACTCTTTACTGTAAGAGCAGTCAGACTATGGACTCTTTACTGTAAGAGCAGTGACACTATGGACTCTTTACTGTAAGAGCAGAGAGACTCAGGAGGGGCCTGGATGTATTTCTGGAGCGTAATAATATTACAGGCTATAGCTACTAGAGAGGGGTCGTTGGTCCAGGGAGTTATTCTGATGCCCGATTAGAGTCGGGAAGGCTTCTACCTCACAGGGGTTTTTTTTGTTTTTCCTTCCTCTGGATCAACTGCAGGATAAGAGGCCGAACTGGATGGACGGGGGGCTTTTTTCAGCTTTATAAACTATGTTGCTTCTTATCAGGTTACCGGTAACAAGCACACTGGCCTCATGTCGGCGGTGTGTGGATGTGATGACCGGTGTGACTGAACACTGTGATATATTCACCTGGGATGAACGGTAATCCTCGGTCTACTCTGTAAGTCACGTCTACTGGATGGCGTGTGCTAACCACCCAGGAGTGGTCGGCTGCTGACCCACAGGGATCAGGAGCACCAGAGGGACCAGGCTCATAGCGAGGAACCGGCATGATAGCTCAGACAGCAGGGTAAAGCAGAACCTAGCAGGACCTGTGATGATCCCACCAGCAGGTATTTGTAAGGGGGCCGATGAGCTATTCAGCAGCTGGACAGCAACACACAGAGCAAGGAGAGAAAGGGCGTAACCCCCGCAGTGCTGAACCTAAGGTGAGAGACACTGAACTAAGCTCCTGTTCACACATACACACCGGACAGACAGAAACATAGCAAGTGAAGCAGTGGACGCATGTGACC